>NW_014578763.1:19415-20999 GCF_000485595.1 Priapulus caudatus
ATATATATATATATATATATATATATATAAATATATATGTGTGTGGGGGTGTGCGCGGGCGTGTACGTGCGCGCGAGTGCGTGTGTGTGTGCATGTGTGCGCGCGTGTGAGAGTGTGTTAGTAACCGATTTAAAGATGGCGCTTGTCCGCAGTCACGTGCCCACGCGATCACGTGACACGCGCAAAGCTGATTTAGCTCACCCACCTCCTTCCTCCTCCACCCCACACATAAAAGTAACCATTCTGGCTGACTGGCTCTTTCAATTTGAGTAATAGCATTATAAGCTCTTTGCTAACACTCAACAATTCACCCGCACGAGTTTACAAGTCGCGTGCGTGTTTGCGTTTTATAAGCGCGATCGAGCGGTAGACCAAATGCCCGTGGCGTGCACGAGGGCATAGCATAAACGTAAAAATCCTTCACATTTAATCCGATGCCCACCGCCCACGGTGACTCTACTAAACGCATTTCGAAACCAGCTAGAGTAATTTGCAACTGTTTCGCGATCGCGCGCGAAAGCGCGGCGCTTTGCCAAGAGAGTGCAGCACGGAATTCGTTATTCCGCTTCTTGCGCATGCGCATGACAGTCAATCACGGAAGGTACGTCACTAGTGCTACTGTACACATGCGGCGACGCCGTAATGCGCACAACCTTGTTACTGATTTCTGAAATTCGACCGTCTCAATGGGTTTGCTGTGGGTCTGTCACGACTGACTGTATCGTGAGACCATCACAGCTGTGCAAGACATAGATTCATAAGGTTTCCTAGTGAGCTGTGTCCACATGCCGGTGATATCAGATTATTATGACAGAATATCTGGGCAACATGAGGACGGTAATAATAATATACAATTACTTATATTATATAGGAGACAAAATTCTTCGTGTTCACTTGCAAATGATTGCAAGAGATGTTGTATACTTCCCGGAAACAAAAAAAAGGCTACGTGTGGGTGGGCATAGATAGACATTACTCGCAAGGTCACCTTGACGACAAAACTTGCAGATGTTTTCCTTATCACGTGCTCATATATTGTATTGTGCAATTTAGTATTCACTACCTGTAAGTCATTGACTAATATATTACAGCAGAAAACATTTCGTGTATGCTCTAAACAGCTTGTGTTGATTTCATTATTTCATCGTTAGAAGAGTTGTTAAAGATGATGACGTAAATGTATATATATATATATATATATTTATATATATCGATTATCTTCACAATCGAATCTGATTCTCTAGTCCAAACACCATCTGTAGTTCTCAATCTTTATCCGGGTGATTGGAACGTGAAAACCCGGAGAATTTTCATGTTCAATTTAAATACACAAACTCCGTTTATCACAAAATTCTCGATTACCATTTACCGCACAATCACAAGAACTATCAAAGGCGGAGAGTCGTACACTACGTGTGATGACTGCGATATCGATCATCGATATCGATCAAGCTGCGGTGCGATCGCCAGTTGGAAGAAGAGATGGGATGAGGATGCGGATTCAGCTTCCTCCTTCTCTCTCTCTCTCTCTCTCTCTCTCTCTCTCTCTCTCTCTCTCTCTCTCTCTCTCTCTCTCTCTCTCTC
>NW_014578763.1:21080-23721 GCF_000485595.1 Priapulus caudatus
TTCTCTCTCGTTCTCCCTCTCTCGCTCTCCAATCCGCGCGCTTTCTCCCTCTCTTCCTCTCTCTCTCTCTCTCTCTCCCTCTCTCGTTCTCCCTCTCTCGCTCTCCCTCCTGCGCGCGCTCTCTCTCTCTATCTCTGTCTCTTTCTCTATCTCTTTCATATCTCCCCCCTCTCTCTCCCTCTCTCGTTCTCCCTCTCTCGCTCTCCCTCCTGCGCGCGCTCTCTCTCTCTATCTCTGTCTCTTTCTCTATCTCTTTCATATCTCCCCCCTCTCTCTCCCTCTCTCGTTCTCCCTCTCTCGCTCTCCCTCCTGCGCGCGCTCTCTCTCTCTATCTCTGTCTCTTTCTCTATCTCTTTCATATCTCCCCCCTCTCTCTCCCTCTCTCGTTCTCCCTCTCTCGCTCTCCCTCCTGCGCGCGCTCTCTCTCTCTATCTCTGTCTCTTTCTCTATCTCTTTCATATCTCCCCCCTCTCTCTCCCTCTCTCGTTCTCCCTCCCGCGCGCTCTCTCTCTATCTCTTGCTCCCTCGTATCTCCCCTCTCTCTCTCTCTCGTTCTCCCTCTCTCGCTCTCTCTCCCGCGCGCGCGCGCGCTCTCTCTCTCTATCTCTTGCTCTCTCGTATCTCCCCCTCTCTCTCTCTCTCTCGTTCTCCCTCTCTCCCTCTCTCGCTCTCCCCTCTCTTTCTAATGCCTCTCATTATCTCAACACAGCCAAGACTAGTAAGCACTTCATATCACCTGCTCTGCTACATCAAGTACACAGCTTCGCCCGCCACGAGCAATGTAAGAGCGCGTTGCGAAGAGCGCCTCATAGCTTTCATTAGTATATCATGAAAGTCGTCCGTGGTCGATCGATCGAGCGCGTATCCACCCTGCCGTAGTTTCAGTGCGTGGAAAAACCGACACCTTTCTTTCTTTTCCTTACACGCGCGCGCTTGCTTTTAGTGGGAAATTGACGATGGTCTTGCGTATTCACATTTACCGTACGAGTTTTGCGTACACAATATCGCATTCTATTTCCGCTCATTCGCGTTTCCTAAAGTGGCCGCATGGCTGCCTGTGTGATTTAGTGTTACTTCTCTACTAGTTCTCGGTGTGTGCGCTCATCGTTAGATCACGTGACTTCACTCGTAGCAGGCAACCCATCTACAATCTGTGTGTGTTCTTTTGAAGTTGCGTTCTCGGTCTATTTCCATAATGAATTTATATAAAATGTTAGACGAAAATTGCTTTACCCGATGGCACATGCAGACAGACACGCATTGCATATTCATACAGACACATTATTATTAAATAAATATGTAATCATTACATAGTTATTGCATATTGACCACAGACAAGCATATATGCACACGGAGCGCGCATACACGCGCGCACGCACAAGCGGGCACTCGCGCATGTACACGCATGCGCGCACATGCACACGCGGGCACACGCACGCACACACATACGTCTATCGCGCACGCACGCACGCACGCACGCACACATGCACCTATCATTGCAACCTACGCGTTGCCTTTCACGCAACGATTCGTTACACCCAGTACGCAATAAGAGCCCAATCATTTTCTTCACACGCGTACACGGAGCTTGCTAAACGGTCACACACATACACACGCACACGCATCACCCGATGGTTTACCCGATGACCTACATGAAGATCTCGTACAAATTTACTGTGGTTACGTCAGACCGATTCTGGAATATGCTGCACCCGTCTGGCACCCGGGCCTTACCAAAGAGCTCTCACGTCAAATTTAATCTGTTCAAGTAAGGGCAGTGAAAATAATAATAGGTTATAATAATTGGAATAGGTACGACATGTACGATGAGGTACTATCTGAGCTTCAGATCCAAAGACTTGCGTTTCGTTGCGAGCAGCTTTGTGAAAAAGTGGCTTATCAGCTCAAAAGTTGTACAGGATATTTGTCCTCCTTCAGCAATAAATGTGTCTAACCGCATAACACGGAATTCTAGTAAACTCCGGCTTGCAAAAGTCCCTCGTACCAGCCGGTACTTCAATAGCCCTGTTGCAATAGACATGTGCAGGATGATTAACAAATTGTAAACAGGCACTGCATTTTTTACAATAGCATGGATAATTAGTCTTTTGCTTGCGCCCCTTTATAAACATTTTGGTCTCTTTGAAATAACTCTCTGGACAACTTTCGGTTATGTGATATGTTTGATTCTATCATTGTGTCGCTTTTTAATTGTAACTATTTTTTTGACCAAGGATCACGTTATTTTAAATTTAGTATATATTCTAAAGATAGTTTTTAGTTTAGTGATATAATTTTACGAACCAACATTTTAAGTGATATCTATGTCTTACCATGAGACATATATTATTGTAAATATCATCAATTTCAGTTTTATACTGCCTGATGATATCTTGTTTGCAAAATTTATTTTAATTGTAACGTTGTTAACACTAGTTTTGCAATAAACCTATTATCTATCTATCTATCTATCAGACGCATTTCGCTGATTACAATGTAAACCTTTGCTGTCAGCCGCTGCCAAACTAGGGCTGTTAAGCAATATCATCGATCCATCTATCCATCCATCCATCCATCCATCCATCCATCCATCCATCCATCCATCCATCCATCCATCCATCCATCCATCCATCCATCCATC
>NW_014578763.1:26216-34847 GCF_000485595.1 Priapulus caudatus
CTAGCTGTCATCTCGTATATGTCACCTCGTAGCTGTCACATCGTATATGTCATCTCGTAGCTGTCACCTCCTAGCTGTCACATCGTATATGTCACCGCGTAGCTGTCATCTCGTAGCTGTCATCTCGTATATGTCACCTCGTAGCTGTCACCTCCTAGCTGTCATCTCGTATATGTCACCTCGTAGCTGTCACATCGTATATGTCATCTCGTAGCTGTCACCTCCTAGCTGTCACATCGTATATGTCACCGCGTAGCTGTCATCTCGTAGCTGTCATCTCGTATATGTCACCTCGTAGCTGTCACCTCCTAGCTGTCATCTCGTATATGTCACCTCGTAGCTGTCACATCGTATATGTCATCTCGTATATGTCATCTCGTAGCTGTCATCTCGTATATGTCACCTCGTAGCTGTCACCTCCTAGCTGTCATCTCGTATATGTCACCTCGTAGCTGTCACCTCCTAGCTGTCATCTCGTATATGTCACCTCGTAGCTGTCACCTCGTATATGTCACTTCGTAGCGTGTCAGCAAACGAGCGAAGACATAATCGGATCTCGTCCTCCCCACCTCCACCGCCCCCCCCGCTCTGCATGTATGTCACATGTGTGCCGACCTTCCTGCGACACTACCCCCGACGGGAATCAATGATCCGCTCCCGACATTTCTCTAAGCCAACCTCGCGAAAGGACAAAAGTCAATGACAAGGTCACGCTAGCAAGAAAAAAACAACTCTCCGTGCTCTCGTGCTCTCGTGCTCTCGTGCATAGTCTTTTGTTGTTGTGCGCATTTCGGAATAAAAACCCAACCTCGCGAATGTTGTGCAAGCTAGATCCGGAGATTTTACTCGCGCCGAAAAATCCCCCCTTTCCCCGGAACGCGCTTGTCCGAAGCCAAACGATGAAGGAGGCAGTTGTGTTTTGCGCAAGATCCAGTTCCGGAGATATCAGAGGAGCGCCGAAAAAATCCCCCCCCCCGCTCCCACCCGTAACTCGGTTGTCTGAAGCGAAACGATGAAGGAGGCAGTTGTGTTTCGCACGTAGGGTGGTCGTTAACCGACAACACGTATAACAAGGGCAGTCAGTTATAATCCAGCGACCTCAGAGACCCTCGATGTCGCATCACAATTAGGCATTATCTTCTGAGAGCATGTCTGCCTCGGCGCTTGAGCTTTGCGGGGATTTCGTGAGGGTGATTGTATTGTGGTTGTGCGGTGATTAAGCGGCGATTTATTAGCAAAAGTAAACAACAGGCAGCTCGCTGTGCTCTCTCTTGTTTTCTCACTCGTGCAAAAGTTAACTCGCGTATAACAATTGACAGCGGAAGGGATGGGGAGAAGAAAGAGGAAAAAGTAAAGAGAGAAGCAGAGAGAAGGAGAGAACGAGAGCGAAATAAAGAGACATGGATGCAGAAAGAGAGAGAGAGAGAGAGAGAGAGAGAAAGAGAGAGAGAAAGCGCGCGCTCGAAAGAGAGAGAGAGAACGCCAGAGAGACGCTGAGAGGAACAGAGTGAGAGTGAGAACGAGAGAGCAGGTCAGAAAGCGCGAGAGAGAGAGAGAGAGCGCGCGAGAGAAAGAGAGAGAGAGAGAGAGAGAGAGAGAGCGCGAGAGAGCGGGGGACATATAGATAGAGAGAGATGGGAGGAGGAAGTGGAAGAGCGAGAAACAAAGCGCCAGCGAAGGGGGCAGTTCGTCTACACGCTTGCCCTTTCCTCTCTGCTACCCAACCTTCCCCCTTAACCTCGCTCCATATCAACTGCTAGCTAGTTTATCGACGATTATTACGAACCTGATTCTACGGATAATTCTATCAATATTGTTAAAGCGGCCCATACACACACAATATCATTGAGAATAATATTGATGCAATATTATTGACAAGAAATTTTGTTGGCCACCAACGGCACAATAATATTGTGCAATATCGTCATTTGTGATCTGATGCTGAAGGTGAACAGACGGATCTGCACAATGAGACAATGAGTGGGCAATGAGAACCTTCAATAAATATCTACTGGGTTTTGATTCCGTCAGAATATTGCGCGCAAGTCAAAATTTTCCTTCAATATTGCACACTAACGATCAATAATATTGTCAATATTCATTATTGACAATATTATTGTCAATAATATTGTGCGTGTCTAGGCCGCTTAAGATTGAGCAACAGAGGTACATGCACGTTGTCATATTACAGTGAAGAACAATACAATAATAAAGAAAACGTAAAAAAACGTAAAAAAAATCGTAAAAAGTATAAAGAAACACAAGAGAAGTTGAGCGTATCTGCGCTATAGGCCCCCAACAAAATCGAGACGGCTATGTGGAAGATAGGTCAGCGCCAATTTATTGTGTCTGTACCTAACATGTTTTACCGTCGTTAAATAAAGTTTTTACTTACTTACTTACCAATACAACGCCAGAACGTGGTGGAACATGACCGCGTATATCTACCGTGGCTTGTCCACCGCCGCTTGCATGCAGCGAACGTTAAAATGCGAGCGAAGAGCAACGCGTACTCCTAGAGTTTTGCAACAAGAGATCATTTCACGCAAAATCCGATGTATAATATATATATAACCATAACAAAAAGGGGGGATAGATGAGTTAGAAGTAGACCGGCGTCTATCACAGTACACAGACAGCTTCGTTCCAGAACCCCCTCTACCATAAGCACATCATGATCAATGGATTATACAATTATAATAGAAATTTAAATTAAACATTAAACGTATTGATAGATTACATAGATTAACTCAGCACGATTAAAATAAATGATTACGATTAGGCATATATATATATATATATATATATTGCGCAGATTAACTGACTAACAGATTAAATAACGGATTGATAAACTGTTATTATATCTTGCGCCGGATATCGTTCCGGAACACGCGCATGTTATTTGTGTTGACAGCAATGCATGACGTCACTCTCACGTGGAGCAATATGCGATCCAATCACCTACAGGAAGCCTAACGAAAATGACGTAACAATGACATAATCTGTGTTTGTGGCTTCTGCTGTCTCATGCAGCCCTGCATGCTACAAGAGTCATCACTAACAAACAAACAAACAGAACAGCAAACAGGAACAAACGACAAATCAAGAAACAGGATCGGTGGGGGAAGCGAGAGAAAGACTACTGCCCACAAACAGTGACGACAAGCGAAGAAATACGACGATATCTTCTCTAGAGAACTAGATTCTAACGTAACTCGCGACGGAATGCCATCACGAACACGTTATGGATTTGTTGGGAACACAGATGGGATTTGTTGGTGTCTGGACAAACACGCTCGCGCGCAAAACTCGTACACATATATTAGAGGCTATCAGAGCATCGTCTAACATCAAAGTGATGACTGTCACATAGAATCTTCACGTGCCTAAGGCCAAGATCCTAGATGCGTGCCGCTCATGGCTCCTGTCATTAATCCACTCATCTATACTTTATTAGCTACTTTACTCGTACCCATGACTTATAATATAATGTGCTGTGCTGTCTGTCGGTTGCGTCGTGCTCATGTGCGGGCGTGCTATGTGTGTCGTGTCGGTGTGTGGCGTGTGCGTGTGGTGTGCGTGGGGTTGTGCGTGTGCGTGTGCGTGTGTGTGTGCGTGATGTGTGTGTTGTTGTGTAACGTGTGTGTGTGTGTGTCGTGCTGTGTGTGTGTGTTGTGCGGTGTGTGGTTGCGTCGTTGTGATGCTAATGATCGTGCTGTCGTTGCATGTGCTGTGTGTGTGTGTGTGTAGTGCGTGGCCGTGCTGTGCGTGTGTCTGTGTGTGTGATGGTGTGTGTGGTGTGTGTGTGTGTTGTGTGTGTAGCGTGGTGCGAGTGTCTGGGGTGGTGTTGTGTGTGGGGTGCGCTGTTCACGGATTGTGTTAGCTGGCCGCGCCTCCTTGATTCGTGTGTTGTTTGTTCTGTTTGCTCTTGTTTGTTTGCTTGCTTGTTTGTTTGTGTGCGCCCGTGAGCACGTGTGCTCTCTCTGTTTCTCCTTCTCTCTATTTCACACTGTCTTTCCCTCTCTATCTCGCACTGTCTCTCTTCCTCCCCCTCACTCTTACCCCCGTTCTCTCACACGCTCTCTCGCTCGCTCGCTCGCTCCTCAACACTGAAATCTCCTTTCCTATTCTCTCATTCTCTCCTCTACTCCGATCCCTACAGTGTGTATATCAATAGAGCAAGTACAAGCAAGTCCGTACATGAGAATAGGGTACTATATACGCATGCTAAACATCATGGCTGAAACGTAGGCGAGGAAAAACCGCGCGGCGTAATTGTATGAAGCCAGTAAAGAAAGTGGGATGTCTGCTTAGATTGCGATATCGATGGGATAGCAACCTTGGATGGGAACATTGGATGGGAGGTGCGAAGGAGACAGCGTGTAGACATCGTGAAGAATAGATGAAAGGACGATGTCTGTCGATGTCCAGTGTGTGTTCGTGTTGTGTGTGATGTGTGTGTGTGTGTGTGCTGTCGTGTAGTGTTGTGTGTCTGTCTATGTCAGTCCGTGCTGTGTGTGTTGTGTGTGTACGTTGGTTGTGTGTCTGTTAGGTGCGCGGCGGTGTGTGTGTGTGTGTGTGTGGTGTGTGAGTGGTTGTGTGTCTGGTGTGTGTGTGTGACGGGTGTGTGTTGTGGTGTGTGTGTTGTGTGTCAAGATAGTCAGTGTGTGGTGTGGTGTGTCGTGTGTGTGGTGTGTGTTGTGTGTGTGTGTGTGTGTGTGTGTTGGATGTATTCTGCGGTGTTGGTTTGTACTGTGCCACTTCCGCTCGTCTTGCTAAGACGCGCGTGTGTCGTGCCAGCTGTGTGTACTCGTCTCTACCTAAGCCTTCTCGCTCGCTTCGTCCGGACAGAACACCCTTAATTACTTGTCAGGCGGAACCGATCTAACACAAGGCCTGCGGCGTACATACATAAACCGCGGTTGTCGCTAACGACAAGAAACTTGTTCCCCGTCACGGCGGCCAGACGCGACCGAATTGAGCTGCCATGATCGTCCGTGATTAAAACTCAGCTGCTCTAACGACGGAGGAAGCCAACTAAAAAACGATTAGATGAGTGTCGTTGCCGCAGCAAGCACCTGTTTCTACTCCATCGCATACACGCACGCACGCACGCACACACACACACACACACTCACTCACACACAACGCGCACGCCCTACGCACGCACGCACGCAGTTACACGCACGCACGGAACACGTCACTCGCGTCGTCTGGCAATGCAAACACGCATCACGGTGTCGTAATGCTCGTGCTAGCCGACGCGGCGGGCGGGGCCGACGTATTTGTTGCGGACGATTGAATCGATTAACGAATGACGGGGCGGGGTGGGATGGGGGTTTGGGGGGAGGGGTCATTCTACGACGTGCGCTATATTTACCTTGTACTTTCGCCCGTTTGGTATCTCTCTCTCTCTCTCTCTCTCTCTCTCTCTCTCTCTCTCTCTCTCTCTCTCTCTCTCTCTCTCTATCTCTGTCTCTGTCTCTCTCCCCCTGTCTCTCTCTCTATATATATCTCTCTCCCTCTTTCGTTCTCTCCTTCTCTCTCCCCCTCTCTTTCAACTCTCTGACCCTGTCTCCATCTTTCTCCCTTCCTCTCTCTTCCAACTCCTATCTCCCTTTCTCTTTCCCTCTCTCCCGCCTTCTCTCTACCCCCACACTCTCCCCTCTTCTCTCGCTCTCTCGCACCGCAGCATCACAGAGTTTGTGACTTAATAAGAGTCGCAGCACAGACAGACAGGCACGGCGCACATTAGGAATGAGAGATACGGGAAAAAAGTGACGCCTCCACGTGCATGTACTGAAGCTGCGAATGCGAGGAGAGTGTTCCACCGGTCAGCGAGGGTGTACGCGCATACGTGCGTGGGGGTCCATGTGCGGACAACAATGGAAAACGCTTTGGGCGTTTAATTAAAAACATTATAATCGAACAATTCCAGGTTTAAGGTTAGCCTGAGCAAAAGATATATGACAGATCAATATCCAATAATTTTGTCTCTTGTCATCTATCTCTAGTTATGTAGTTATCCGGTGAAAGTAATAATGGAAACGTTTTTCGTGCACAAGGAAACGGGCAGCATGCACGCACGCACGCACGCATGCACGCACGCACGCACGCACGCACACGCACGCGGGCACGCACACGCACACGCACACGAACACAGACAAGCACACGCACACGCACTCGCCCTCGCACACGCACACAGACACACGCACACGAACACACAGTGACACACTCACACGCACACGCACACGCACACGGACAAGCACATGCACCCTCACTCGCACACGCACACGCATGTGAAGTACTGATCATGCATGCCATACACGCACATAGTCGTAGACAAAATCCACTTACTACTGCCTCCAGCAAGCGAATTATTTGTGTAAGAATTCGCACGTAACGTACGTTTCAGTTTGAGTTTGAATTTGACAGGGTAAGAACAGAATCAATGACCAATCAGAAAGCGGTTACGCCGCACAGTGAACTGGCATTAGTCCATAACGGAATTCATCGTAAAATATCACTCGCTGTTCCCGCGGCCATTTTAAAAACGTCTTAATATGACAATTGCTGGAAACTTGTCTGAGAATTTTGTTATATATACTGTGCTATGGTGAACAATAGTCCATGTCTGTATTCTGCTCCTAATAATGGAAACGGAGATAATGAAATGGATAATAATGGAATAATGGAAATAATTCTGTTCCTATCGTATGCGCTGCGCATTTCAAAGCACGTCACAACCGTTGTATGCGCAATTAGTTGTAATGACATGTATATGATAGTTAAAGACGTGTATTTCGCGAAATATTTGCTTGGTCATTTGTCAAAGTGAGTACACGGGTTTATCCGGTTCGAATTTCTTCTCGAGTGGGAATATTTCCGCAAAACTTTAAACAAAAGATAAAGCTATTATTTATCGTATAGATTTTAATGCATGTCGTACAAATTTGTATCATTTTGTGTAGAATCGATTGGATTTAAACCGCGACACTGTCTCATATTAAATAAAGCTGCACACGCTCCATCTAGTAGATCGATGAGTGTAAGTAAGTGACAAAGAATTTCAATCCCGAGTTATATTCATCAATGTCCACCGCAAACGAGTTCTAGCTTATCGCGACTGATATTATTATTAAGATTACTATAATACGTCTATTCACTTGCTTAGCGCCTTCTACAGCCAATACAGGTCCCTTTGAAATGTGTGTTCTGAACAAAATGTGCCAAAAAATTCTGAACAAGACGGCTAAGTCGTGTAAACATATCCTCTCACCCCTTTCAGCCGGCTGCTTCACACGATGCGTGACGTCACATCTGGTTAAATTGACATCGCTGTTAAATGTCGCCTATACGCGTCACGACGGGAAATATAACAACTGCTACCAGGGGCGGATCCAGGGCTGAAGCTAGGCAGTATTTTTCCAGATTTTAAGGGCACATCACCCAAAAAGGGCACACCACCCTACCGTGGGCGCCGTCAGGCGCGGAAGCACATGACGGGGGGTCTGGGGGCCTCCCCAAGGAAATGTCAAAATTTCAACGGTACCTGGGCACAAAAATGAGCACCATTTGAACACACATTTAGTCAAGCAGCAATAGCTAAAAATCATATGGAATTTTATTTCTGCTTCATTTTGCCTGCGCTTTGCATACCAGCAATTAATGCAGAATGATTCAACCACTTCCCTTCTTTTTCAGATATCAAAGCTAGTTTTGTTACCATGTAAAATTTTAATTGCCTTCAAGTCCTGTCAATGAATCAGAAGAAAAAGAAAACAAATAAAGAATATAGCCAAATTCCATCAAATTGTTTCTGTATTTTTCAGCGGAAAATTTCGAAGAGCACTTTAAAATCTAGACCGTATTTCCCAATACGGCAAATACGGTCTGAATCCGCCCCTGGCTACAGACAGAGTGAAGAGAGCGCGCGCACTCGCCGTAATGATCGTGCGCAATTCTCATGTTAAAACTGCCAAGTGCCTCATTGCAACACACGGCATTTTTGAAGGGCGTACAGCCGGCCTGCCTTGATTGACATGTTGTTAAGTTCGCGCGCTATTCGTGGACGAAAAACACAAATGACGACGAAGCGTTCTCGGTGCGTACACTAGTCTAGTGCGAACGAAGAACTGCAAGCGCGTAGGGCCAAATCGCAAAATGCCACGTTTCAAGGGCAGGTCGCAAATACACCACGAGCGTGTAGGAGCGTGTAGGAGCGTGTACGAGCGTGCACGAGCGTGTAGGAGCGTGTAGGAGCGTGTAGGAAAGTGTAGGAGCGTGTAGGAGCGTGTAGGAGCGTGTAGGAGCGTGTAGAAGCGGGCACGAGCGCTCACGAGCGTGCACGAGCGTGTAGAAGCGCGCACGAGCGTGTAGGAGCGTGCACGAGCGTGTAAGAGCGTGCACGAGCGCTCACGAGCGTGCACGAGCGTGTAGAAGCGCGCACGAACTTGTAAGAGCGTGCACGAGCGCTCACGAGCGCGCACGAGCGTGTAGAAGCGCGCACGAGCGTGTAAGAGCGTGCACGAGCGCTCACGAGCGCGCACGAGCGTGTAGAAGCGCGCACGAGCGTGTAAGAGCGTGCACGAGCGCTCACGAGCGCGCACGAGCGTGTAGAAGCGTGCACGA
>NW_014578763.1:35279-36698 GCF_000485595.1 Priapulus caudatus
GTAAGAGCGTGCACGAGCGTGTAGGAGCGTGCACGAGCGTGTAGGAGCGTGCACGAGCGCGCACGCATGCTCCCATCCATACACGCGAATGTGACGCAGACAGGTGTTCAGAAAGCCTCCAGAGAGGAAACCTGGGAACTATGAAGTATGGCGGGGAGGAAAAGTCATTAAAGCATTGGCATCGAACAAGAAGCACGGACAGGGAGAAATTAGGTTAGAGAAAGACACAGATATAGTTTATGTGGAGGGTAGGTGGTGGGGGGGGGACGACTGTGAGAAGACGGGAGGTGCAGGAGGCGGAAAAGTGGGGGAAGAGAAACGGGTGCGAGGAAAGGCAAGTGGATGCGAATAAGAGGAAAGGGATTTGGAGGAAATAGAGGAGGGGCGATGTAAGTAAAGGTGATGGGGAGGGGGGTAAGGTGATTCCATCCACTAACTCGGTCTTAATGCCAACAACCTAACAAATAGCTGGTAATTGATATGACATTGTATTAATATCCAAAAAGCGTTATTATTTTCATTTCCTTGTTTTGTTTCTTTCTGACCAAACTGGCGCAGTAACGCAATAACCAAACTACGTCCTGTAATAATCTCAACGGAAAACAAACAAGTTAAAATCACGCCATCCATTTTTTTCTCAATTAATTAAGGAAAGATTATAATTGTCAGCATTTAATGATATATGATCAAAACGCGTGACACGTTGAGAGCGTACGATAGAACGACGAAGCGCACAATGTATGATTTTTTTACTCATTTACGATGTTACACTAGCAATCATAGCTAGATATCATAGACATCATAGATATCATAGATATCATAGATATCATAGATGATCATGGCATGATGATTTATTAGCAATCAACGACAGCACGTACGTGGCAACACCACAACGACCTTGAACGCAAATCCCGTTCAAAATAACTCTATTCACAGCACACCTATAGCTTGCTTCGCTAACTCTGGTTTCGCTATCTGTACCCTCGCATCACCTATATATATTAAGGCCTATGGATATAAACCAGAGTCTATAGGCATAGGCTATAACGTATAGTCTATAGAGTCTATAGGTAGGGGTTTATATATATAAGCCTTTCTATAGAGTCGTTCTATATATATCGCCATCCAAAAAGTATATGGCACCTGTGGAACCGGCAGAGGGTGTAGAGACAGACCGGGAGGGTACACCGGAGAAAAAGTGTTTCCTCTCACCAGCCAGCTATTGTGAAATATGTAAAATGATGAGGCAGTAATCTTCGCCGGGGGATGTGTAGCGGCGGATAAAATAATGACAGCGCGCGCGAGAGAGAGAAAGAGAGAGAAAGAGAGAGAGAGAGAGAGAGAGAGAGAGAGAGAGAGCGAGAGAGAGAGAGAGAGAGAGAGAGAGAGAGAGAGAGAGAGAGAGAGAGAAGAGAGAGA
>NW_014578763.1:37175-40805 GCF_000485595.1 Priapulus caudatus
GAGAGATATTGATAGAGAGAGAGGTGGTAGAGAGAGAGAGAGAGAGAGAGAGAGAGAGAGAGAGAGAGAGAGAGAGAGAGAGAGAAGGGGATAGACCGATAGAGTTCGGAGGAGGAATGTGACATTATGGCAGTACTTTTAGCGTTTTTTATTCGTATTTTTACGTTTTTAACTTTCACGATTATTGTTGTTTGCCGTCCCGGTGACGCAATGACGCATGCGTGCAAAAAAACGGATCGCGTGTTTACACTGACGGCTTCAGTTGCCACGGCATAACACGAATGAAGCAGGAGGGTAAATATCAAACACACAGATACTGTGCACATAATAATTGTTAACGAAAATACCGTTTCAGAATTGCGCGTGTTTGCATGTTGAATTTCGCCATCGCACGTTGCTATTTGCACGTTGAATCGTTGCGTTGAAGGTCACTACGTAGTGTTGGTCACGTTTGTGCTGTTCTTGATAATAGTTCCCTTTGCACCAAATTAGTAGTATTTCCGAGAATGCTCGGAAAATAACACGTATAAATGGAAAGAGCAAACGTTGGAAATATGAATGCCGTCACTAACATACTGTATGTAATTGAATGCATATATTTATTGTCGTAGGCAAATATTTAAAAAGATTGACGAAGCTTATTAAATATGTTTCCCAAGAGATCATGTTAGCTGGGATGAACTGCCGAGCACCTACGCCTAACTGTACCCTTACTCTAATCGGAATACTAACAACTGTAACGCTAGCATACTCAACCTTACACTAACCCTAACTTTAACCCTACCCCTAAACCCTAACCTTAACTATAACCCCAATTCTAACCAAAGCCCTAACCAATATGTGTCCATAGTCAGTCAGTCAAAACGTTATTTTTGTGAGAAAAAATCGACATCAATCTAATGCCTCGTAGCTGAACTCACTCCCAATACATATACACACATTTCACTTCGTATTAGCTGTGAATTCAATCTCCGGCCACGGCGTCAAATTTCCTTAATGTGTAAAATAAAAACTAGAGCGCTTAACTTTAGGAGACTGTGAATCCCTCTTGGTTCGGATGCCCAGGGTAAAATAGCGGACGCGTTTTCTCTAATGGGAACGAAAAGGAATTACTGAGGACGTCACCATCCTCAGTGTAATGCGACTTGGCTATTGGTAGTTGGTAGTATGCGATTGGTAGTTTGGCTGCTGATAGAATCTTAAGTGTGATAAAGGCGGTCTGGAATTAGTAATAAACAGAAACATAAGGCTGTCTTAGTACTTGTCGTAGTCGATTACAATAGGCACATGTTAAGCCCTGCAAACAATATGCCAGCATGCAACTACGCGCGCACATATATGCATGCTCATATTCCTCTCTCTCGCGCGCGCGCGCGCAGCGCGCTCTCCTCTCTCTGCTCTCTCTCTCTCTCTCTGCTCTCTCTCTCTCTTCTCTCGCTCTCTCCCTCGTCTGCTCACGTACTCTCCTACTCTTGCTCTCTCTCGTCTCTCCTCTCCTCCTCTCTCTCTTCGTCTCGATCATCATCTCTGTCTGCGCGTCACGCTTTTGCTCTAGTGTGTCTGTCTGCATGTCCCTCACTCTCTCTCGCCTCTCTCTCTCTCTGACCACCTCTCTCTCTCTCGTTCTCTTCTTTCTCTTCATCAATCTTTCTCTCCATGTCCTCTCTCTCTCCCCTCCCTCTCTTCTCGTCTCTCTCTCTCTCTGACCACTCTCTCTGCCTCTCTCTCTCCGCTCTCGTCTCTCTTCTCTCGGTTTGTCTTCCCGACTGTTCTCTCTCTCTCTCCCCCTCACTCTCTCTCTCTCCCCCTCACTCTCTCTCTCTCTCCCCTCTCTCAATTAACTTTAGTTTCTATTAACAACACAAATAACTCTACAATTATCTAGCCCCCTCGGCAGGCGGATCCTGTCATATTTCCTTCCGCCAAATACATTAAATACGGTGATTTGTAATCATGGATTGTGTAAATTACCGCCGGATAGAAACAGCTTCGTTTCACCGAATGTCGAGTAGACGCGAGTTGTGCGGATATTATTCTGTTAGGCGAAAACAACTTTAAAATGATTTAGATCCGGTGTAGCGCGAAATTCCTGACTTGCGAAATACATGATATAAGATGCGTATGCCAGGGGGCCGTTGTCAGAAACATCGTAAAGTTAATGCTAATGTTAATGCTAAGATAACACTTACGACTAATGTTAATGTTACAAGAGGAGCGTTGACAGAAACACAATCGCAGTTATTAGAAAACTTACGATAACAGGAACTTCATCACAAGGCTGCTGATTGGATGAGAATCGATCACAAAATTCAAATTCATACACATTTATTGTACATCACAGAAATTTATGCATATTATGATGGCTAACTACATATAAATAATATTTGATGAAAAACAACGTGTTCATGAATTTATTCTGCACAACAAGACAAATTTTCACACTGTAACACGAGACACGATAACACGCCATAATTGTAATTCGTAGTGTAAATGTGTTATTTTCAACTTAATATTAAAGCTACGAGAGGGTCTGGGCTCTCGTAATGTTAAGAGGATATTTGCGAGGATTTTTCGTTCTCGTAACATTACGATGTTTCTGTCAATACAACACAACGGTACAACGGTTAACGAGTGGAAGTTAATGTTAAGACTAATGTTAAGACTAATTTTGTTTCTGACAACGGGCCCCAGGCCATTAGTACCACAACATCGAGGAAGAGTCTGCTAGTGCCCAGGGGCCCGTTTTCAGAAGCAAAATTAGTCTTAACATTAGTCTTAACATTAACTTCCACTCGTAAACCGTTGACAGAAACATCGCAAAGTTACGAGAACGAAAAATCCTCGCAAATATCCTCTTAACATTACGATATTATACATTATATGATGTGTATTATATAATGATTATAATATTATGTGTGTGTGTGTGCGTGTGTGCGCGCGTGCGTGCGTGTGCGTGTGTGGATGAGTGTGCGCGCGCGCGAGTGTGTGTGTGTGTGCGTGTGTGCGTGTGCGTGTGTGGATGAGTGTGCGCGCGCGAGTGTGTGTGTGTGTGCGTGTGTATGTATGAAGATATTTTCGAGGATTTTTTATTCTCGTAACTTTGCGATGTTTCTGTCAACGGTTTACGAGTGGAAGTTTGTTAAGACTTAATGGCGCGTTCACACACAAGAAAAACCGCGCTGCTCAGCTCACTAATATCGGAGCTAATAGTGAGCTGATTGTGTCGTTGTTCACACAAGCGAACATCTCGCTAATCGCCGCGGTGCAAATATCACGCCGCGGTGCAAATAAGTGAGCTGATTCCAAATTAGCCCAGTCGGAAGTGGTCTTAGGAGCGGGCTTTTTGGAGCGCGATTTAGTGAGCTAATTGCGTTCACACTTGTAAAAAGCTCAGTTTTTCGAGCGAGCTACAAAAACCGGGTTTTGCAGCCCACTAATTCGCGCCAGTGTGAACGCACCTATTATAAGACCAAAATTAATACACAATGTAATTAAAATACAAAGTGTGCATAAGATTTCCGTTACTTACCATGTTAATCACTGTCATCAGTGGAATCCTCTGTGTCTTGGTCAGTATCTGCTCTGGCTAGAAAGCTTGGTTGTTGACTCTCTACACTGGACTCCACTTCT
>NW_014578763.1:40990-45712 GCF_000485595.1 Priapulus caudatus
CCTCCTCCTCCTCCTCCTACTCCTCCTCATCCTCCTCGTGCGTATCCCCAGTCTGTTCTGCTAGCATCTAAGACAAATACGACATACGCACATACGCTCTCCTATGACACTATTTGTCATAGAAAGATTCTTCCTATGACAGATATTGTTGTAGTATGTGTTGTGCGCATCATAGGAGTTTAGGAGCGCTATTATGAACGCAAGCAGTGAATTTCAGCTGTAAAGCGCAACGAGGTTGACTCGCCAATATTTGCCGCGACTGTTTACCGCTCCAGCAGCAGCAGCATCCCTAATGCTATTTTCAGTTTACGCTTCGTATCACCAGCGAGTAGGAAACTCGGCGGTAATGTGATTTTCGTCGCTACATGTGTAGTGACGTAGATATCGAATTAATTAACCTAGTATAAAACCTAACGACACGGGTCGTTTAACGTAAGCAGCATCACGTCATATGTTATTTTAGTCGACAAATATCAGTCAAGGTAACAAGTGAAAGTTGCACCACGAATATCCCAAGGTGATGACTGCTACGAGGCTCATGACAAGCCGCGCACGCCCGGCGCGCGCGCGTGACACAACAAACGAATAGAAAATATGCGACGACAGAGAGAGAAAGTAATCACCTACACAAGGCGACACTATGACATTTTAGTACCTATAGAAGGACATCACACTTTGATGTCGCATGCCGACTAATAAAGAACAAACAACGAACGCCGCCGACAAATGTGTACTATGTGAACTATGAGAACATGAATCGAACTGCCGCGATTCCCAAGGACTTCTAGAAGCTCCAGCTGCCGTTCTCACGCTAGAGAAGGAAGTCTCTCCCCTTCAGTTGTCCATAAAATTCTGGAGAAGGACACAGGATCGCACCATCCGCACGCAACAAGGCCTTGACGCGCAGACCACGCATTCCTCCAGTTGTATAAATACCGAACAGTTTCGACAAGAAAACAGACACAGTTCGATGGTGCTGACAGACGCTGTCAGCACCCGCGCTGCTCTCACCTGCTGGGAATCACTACGCTACCGTCACCGCTGGACATCACTGACTGGGACCTGCCTGCTGCCTGCGACCTGCATGACTCCACGCTCGTAAATATGAACTGCATTTGTAAACCAGTCGCTTGTCTCTATATGCCTGGTGTATAAGATATGTATTGTATGTATTGTATCGTATTTACTGGTTGGCTTGCGCAGCCACCTATGTATTGTATGTAATTGTCAATATGATGTGGTTCATTAAAGAATAGAGTAACCGTAGTAATTCTGTGGTTATAGCATTATACTGTCTGTGGCTTAAGTGCAGTTGCACGAACCAACTTTTACGATTACACGTGCCTATTACGTAGAACACACAAGCTTTTCTATACATGTCCATCACGACGACCCGAACGTCGCTACGACGACGACGAGCCGAGAGTCGCAACAACGACGACGACGACCGACCGAAACAACTGCAGCTTCTACGTTATAATTGTATTTTAGATATTGGTTTACCGGCGGGTATGTAGAGCAACGTATATACGGAACGTAATGGGATTTTCGCGAAATTAGGATCGCACGGCTGGTTTCCCCGCTGGTAAGATGGCGTACTGTGTCTGAACGCGCGGGAGAGTCTCAGAGAGAGGAGCAGAAGGAGGAGGAGGAAGATGAGGCGAGGAGATCACGCGATAGCTTCTCCTACAGCCGCCCTTTCTTCACGTCATGCCACTTTGCGCGACATCGAACAAGAGTTAAGGAAAATTATTTAAAAAAAAACTTCTCGTTAAAGGATTTAGTTCGCTGACAGCAACATTAGTATGTTTTATGTACTTGATAAGCGCACAAACCGTCGAGTCATCGCTCTCTATTAAATCCTCTAGCAGGTATCAGGTGAAACATGAACCAGTTAAGAGGACTCGGCGAGGCAGCACGCCAACAGGGGTGGGGAAACATTGGTGGTATACGAATAGAGGAAATGTAAAGGTTTATGCTAACTTGCTAAGGTTAATAATTTTAAGTCATTAATGCAGCTTTATGTTGAAAAATATACTACAGGAAATGCATACGTGCCACGCATACTCGCAAACGTTGTATGTTATGTTGTTTGTTACTATGATATACTATGCTTATTGAAAATAGAGAATATTCTTCAAGTTTTGAAGCTATACAGATTCGTTTATAAGTTACTATGATTTATTTGGCTTCATAGGGCATCTCTTCCTCCTCCTCCTCCTCCTCCTCCTCGTACTGGTCCTACCCCTTTCCTTCTCCTTCCTCTGCTTCTCTTCCTGTCGCTGCTGCTGCTCCTCCTCCTCTTACTCCGTATCATCCTACCCCTTCCTTCTTTCCTCCTTCCCAATTCCTCTGCCCTTCCTTCCAACTCGGGATCATCATCTTCTGTTTCTTCTTCTATGCAGAACCTCCCCCGGTTCTTCCATTTCTTCTCACCTTCCTTAATTTTCCGTGGTTCAGTTTTTCGTGCTCTGCTTTTCATAAATTTTCCTCTCCGCCTCAACTTCGTTTCCTCCATTTAGCATCGTAGCACTTTGCAATTATATTATTATGCGAAAATGACTCGAAATCATGTAATTACATTAGAATCTACTGTAAGGGCGAACCCGTGGAATAATTATTTTTAATTTTCGCTTTCTATTATTGATTGATTATTCTATTAGTGATCTCGGGACGAAATTTTCCAGATCCCCTTTGCTTCCTGACCGAACGAAGATCCCGTCGCAGTTTAATCAACTGAAAAAAAACAGCTTGCAAATGCCGTGTAATGCGTTAATAATTAATAATTAATTATAAACAACGGTAATTATCAGCAGCTAGGTTAAATGAGCACGGTGGAAAAAGTCAATACGTTGTTTTTATTAATACTTACAGACGGTCGGACTACTAATAAAGTTGGAGACGAAGGGAGGAGGTAGGGAGCTGAGAAAATAACGAGATAGCTATAGAAAAGGTAAATGAGTGCTGGCAGGAAAAGAGGGAGAAGGGTGAAAGCGGGCGAGAGGGATGTGTGGGAGCAATGTATGGGGGACAGTTGATTTAGGTATATAGGTAGGTAGGTAGGTAGGTAGATAGATAGATAGATAGATAGATAGCTAGCTAGATAGATAGAAAGAAAGAAAGATAGGTAGGTAGATAGATAGATAGATAGATAGATAGATAGCTAGATAGATAGAAAGAAAGAAAGAAAGATAGATAGATACTGATAGGAATGTGACGCGATTTGAGGATGAATTCATACGCGATGCTAATTAAAAACGAGTGTCTCGTGTTGCATATCATCAACAATCGGTTCTCGGTATTACATCTAATATTGATATTACGTCATCATCGGGCTATTGCCCGATCAAACGACAGAGCAATTTACGCAGAGATTCGGTTGCAGAAATAGTTAACAGCGTTAGTACACACACACACACACACACACACACACACACACACACCGCCTAACTTTAAATCTTAAGTGATATGGCGCGCACGCACGCAACGCACGTACGCAGCACACGCACACACCACGCGCGCGCACACACAACACCACACATACACGCCCGCACACACGCACGCACAACACGCGACACACGCGCACGCGCATACACGCACGCACACACCACGCACACACGCATACACGCACACACACACACACACCACACACACACACACACACCACACAGCACACCACGCACACGCACACACACACACCACACACACACACACACACACACACACACACACACACACACACAACACACCGCGCGCGTGTCCAGGAGTGGACGCATGTGTCTCCTCTGTACGTGGAAACAACGTGATATAAATACATTGTAGCCCCTTCACAAAGCGACCAATCAATCCCATCTTCAAACACACTGTCCCTACCGGGTTTACCTGGGTTACTGGTAGCGTTATACCTACAGTTTATATACGACTGCTACACGGATGCTACTTTTATCATACGGTGTATTTGCATCGCATCACAACATGCACCGCAGATTCAAAACATCGCTATCGGCACTCCCTAATAAGGAAGTTAGAGAAAAAACTAAACAAAGGAGGTTAGAAAAAGAAGGAGTAGCAGCTAAAGAAAGGGAGTAGGCAAAGCGAAGAGAAAAGCATAAGGAAGAAATATAGAAGAAGGAAAGAGAGAGAGAGAAGAGAAGAGGAAAAGAAAGAGACGGCCGAAGTAGGAGAAAGAGAGAAAAAAATAGGAAAAGCGAATGGTAACGAAGAGAAGAAATGAATTAAGAGAAGGGAAAGAAAATAATGCGGAGAAGGAGAAAAGAAGACCAAGGTAAGCAGAGAGAGAAAGAAAAGAGGGAGAGCAGCAGAAGAGGAAAGGCAAGAAAGGAAGAGAAAGAGGAGAGGTAGAGCAAGAAGAGGGAGGAGTAAGAAAAAGAGGAAAAAAGAGAAAAGAAGAAGAATCATGATAAAGGATAAGCGCGATGTAGAAAAATGAAGAAGAAGAGAAGTGAGAGTGAGAAGCATATAGAAAGAAGAAGAAAAGAAAGAGAGCAAGAGAATGAGAAAGAAAACGAAAAGAGAGAGAAAAGGAGAGAAAAACGAAAAAGAGAGGGAGGAGAGCAGAGATCACGAACCAGAGAAATGAAAAAGGAAAAAGGAGGAGGTAGAGGATGATAGAGGAAGAGTGTAAAAAAAAGCAAGAGAAGGAGGAAAGAGGTGAAAAAGAAGAACAAGAGAAGAGAGAGAGAGAAAGAAGAGAGAAAAGAG
>NW_014578763.1:46086-49517 GCF_000485595.1 Priapulus caudatus
GGAAGAGGAAGAAGATGAGGAGGATGATAGAGGAGGAGGATGACGATGAGATAATATAGAATGAGAAGAAAGAGGTGGAGGAGGGGGAGGAGGGGTAGAAAGATGACGACGATGACAGAGGAAGAGGTGGAGGAAAGCCAATTACCATTATGTAATATTAGATAATTACATAACAACTTCCGTCTGCATTATTAACTCCTTCTCATCACCTTCATTAAACGTCCCTCAACCATTAATTAATTAATTATTTATTATTTAATTGTCATTGTCTTCCTCCTCAACTATTAACTCTGCTTCTACGTTCCTCCAAGTTTCCCCTCTTCTTTCAATCACGCTTCGCCTTCCCTCAAACTTTCACTCTACCCACACATTCCCCCCTGCTTCCCCACCTCCTCCCTGAATAAACAATGACATTTACTCACAGCTCGTCAATAACACAATTCAGTAAGAGTAGGCCTACTGTGTAGAAATAACATCTCTTACCTTCCTACTCATAAATAATAAATTTCACGTGATACGATAAGGTTAAATATAGCGATCTATAAACAGTACACCATAGCAACAGAAAAAGCGAGTAATTAAAAATGATCCATTCACGATTTACTGCACGTTACGGTACACGTACATGATAATTGCAAAGATGACATGTGCAAAACTTGCAGAGAATCGAATCTGAGCTCAAACAGTCAACAACGCTCTCTCAGCAGCGAGCCAGCTCGTAAAAGATTGGAATAATGATTGCAGGATATATATACGCTCCGTGAACGCAGCTTTTACAGTAAAACTTCCACTGCGCCGCGCAGCTATAAAATGACATCTACTGACAGCAGTATCCGTTGACTTTGCGTCGTTTATTGACAGTGAGATGCGGATGAGATATTGAGATGTTACACACATGTTAAGCGTCGTGAGCTCTGTCTCTGTTGTCTGCAAGATCTATGAGAAGACGTGCGCCCAGGTGAAAAAACGCACACACGCACGCACACAGTGACACACACACGCACACACACACATATACACACACATACACACACACATACACACACACACGCACGCATGCACACACTCACGCACGCACGCACGCACACACACACATACACACACACACACACGCACTCAGTGCGACACGTACTCCGCGTACTCAGTGCGACACGTACTCCGCTAAGAACGCCCTTCAGCGTCCTCCATGTCTATCATCTCTGTTTCAGCTACAGATACCCATCATCTCACTCTCACGCAGCATCGCAAAATTATAAATGCCAAACAATATACGCACGCGGATCATATCAAATCAAATCATATCAAAATTGCGTCAATTCTCGCTCCACCTACACGTCCCAGGGTTGGCGCCATTACGCTACACAAGCAAGATTATAGGACGAGTAGTTAGTGATGTATTCATGAGCTAATAATACTAGCTCTATTATCTATATATTATATAAATCTTGTTCAGCCGAATTAGTTCGTCATCGCATACGTTGAGAACTCCGCAGCCTAGAGGAAAACTAAAGATATTTTCAGAATCAGCACGTCTGGGAGATTAACAAAAATTTCAAAAAGTTAAAAAGTTAAACATTTATAAAAATTCTATTCATCAATAGATGGCGGTGCGTACAGATTAGCATCACGTACGTGTGAATCCATGTGCCTTACCCTTAACGGCGTAGTGGCCTAATCGCTAGAACATCCGTCTCCTACACCGGGATTCCGGGTTCGAGTCCCAGCCGGGGAACTTATTTTTCCATTTTTCCCTTTACCTACCTCTTTAGTATGTGGGCCTATTATTTTTAATTTTTTACTTTTAATTTTTTATATTTAATGTTTTTTATCTTTTGATTTCTTATTATTTTTTACTGTTTGGGATGGGATGGCATGGAATGGCATGGCATGGGATGAGATGGGATGCGGTGCGATGGAATGTCGCTGGGGATGGATAGATAGATAGTTCGATTTGTTAGGGTATTTTCCTTTCAACCAAGCGGTCACCAACTGAGTAACGCCACTGATTTCCCCGGGCAACGCCGGGTATCCCGCTAGTTATTAATAGTATTAGCTCTTGATGCATTCATGCTATAGCAGGTCCGTACCTCGCAGCCCCACCATCGGTGATTGCGTCAATTCTTGCTCCACACACACGTCCCAGGGTCGCCGCCATTACGCTAAACAAGCAAGATTATACAAAGAGCTATTATAGTGATGTATTCGTGCTAGGTGGCCCGCACCTGCTAGGTTATGATGCCCAGCCATCGGTGAGGAGTATGCGAGGATAAGCACAAGGCGGCGTGTTAGTGTGAGAGTGAAATTACAGGTAAATGCTCGTATTAATGTCATGTAAGAAAATTAGGATGCGAGGACAATCGAAGGTGAGGGAGCGGTGTAAAGCACACACGTACTAGGCAGGCGTGCGCGGGCACACGCGACTCAGGATCGACCACAATACAGTGTTCATCAGATAGAACGTATCATGCAACATACATGTCAGACCGACACCCACGATGCAGTAAACACCGCATAACACAAACATAAACACTCTATTTGTGTCCATGCAAGGTGGCGTGTGTGCGTTGACATAGATTGTTGTAGGGGAGCAATTGAACAGCGTAGAATTAGAATTAAACTACGATATAGTGTACATAAACATTGCACCTTGAGTAGTTATTACTTATTACATTTTTAGTAAATATAACTTGTCTTTAATATTAATTTGTTATTTATATATTGGCTATTAATTTGTTGTTGGCATGCCCCCCCCCCAAGTTCTTGGAGGGTAAATACAACTCGGATGCACGAGTGAATGAATATATACATAGTCGTTACGACAGCAAATTATGCATATACGGTTCGTGGAACATTGAAGATGCGATTACTGTGTGTTAATGTGCTTTTCTCTTCGAGTTGGTGAGCATTAAATTTTTACCAAGGTTGCAGTAAATAACCCGCTCGGTTTTCTTTTACCGCGGTTATCTGCATGCTGCCACGGGTCGTTGGATATTATTATTGCTATTACAGGAGGGGAGAAAGGAGGATAGGGGGGAGGTGGAGAAAGAGGAGTAAAATGAGGATGATGATGAGGGGCAGGAAGAGGAGGAGGAAGATAATGAAGAAGATGATAGAGAAGGAGAAGGAGGTAGAGGAGGAGGAGGAGGAGGAGGAGGAGGAGGAGGAGGAAGAGGAGGAGGAGGAGGAGGAGGAGGAGGAGGAGGAAGAGGACGAGAGTAGGTGGAGGGGAGTAAGGATATACGGAGGCGGGAGTGGGGGGGTCGGGGGGGGGCAGAGGAGAGGAGGAGCGAGGAGAGGAGGAGGAGGAAAGAAGAAGATGGAGGAGGATGTATAGAGGAGGCGAGGATGCGACTCGATGAGATTAATATAGAATGAGAGAAAGAGGTGGCAGGAGGGGGCAGGAGGGCGTAGAAAGGATGGACGACGATATC
>NW_014578763.1:53095-57620 GCF_000485595.1 Priapulus caudatus
CTGTCGCTGCTCTCGTCTCTTCTCTCTCGTCTCCTCTGCCTTCGCTCTCCTGCTCCTCTCGTCTGCTCTTCACCTATCCGCTCCTCTCTCTCTCTCGTCTCCTCTCTCGCTCGCGCGCTCTCGCTCTCTCTCTCTCTCTCTCTCTCTCTCTCTCTCTCTCGTCTGTCTCGCTCTCTCTCTCCTCTCTCTCTCTCTCTATCTATCCTATACATCATATCTCTCTACTTCTCTCTCTCTCTCTCTCGTATCTCGTCTACTCGTGGCTATATCTCTCTCCTCTCTCGCATCTCTCTCTCCGCTCTCTGGCGCGCGCGGCGCGACCGGCTGCGTGTGTTTCTGTCTCTTCCTCTCTCCGCTCCTCTCTCTTCTCTCTCTCTCTCTCTCTCTGCTCTCCTCTCTCTCTCTCCCTCTCTCTCTCTGCTCTCTCCTCTCTCTCCTCTCCTCTCCTCTTCGCTCTCTCTCTCTCTGTGTCTCGCTCTCTCTCCTGTGTCCTCTCTCTCTCGTCGCGTTCTCTCTCTCTCTCTGTGCCTCTCTTCTCTCTCTCTCTCTCTCTCTCTCTCTTCTCTCATATCTCTCCATCTCTCTCGGCTCGCTCCTCTGTCTCTCGCTCGCTCTCTCATCTCTCTCTTCCCTCTCTGGCTCCTCTCTCTCGGCCTCCTCTCTCCTGCCTCGTATCATCCTACTCCTATCTCTCTCTTCTCTCTCTCTTCTCTCTCTCTCTCTATCTCTCTGCTCTCTGTGTGCCTGGGTATTCTCTCTCTCTCTCTTCTCTTCTCGCTCTCTGTGCGGGGGTCGCAGCGGGACTGTGCTCTCGTCTCTCTGCTCTCTCGCTCCTCATCCTCTCTCTCTCGTCTACTCTGTCTCTCTCTCTCTCTCTCCTCTCTCGGTCTCTCCTGATCTATCTATCTATGCTATCTCTCTCTTCCTCCTCTCTCCTCTCCTCCTCTCTCTCGTCCCCCTCCTGTCTCTCTCATCTCTCTCTCTCTTATCTATCTATCTATCTATCTCTCTCTTACCTCTCTCTCCTCTCTCTCTCTCCTCTCGCTCATACTCTGTCTCTGGCTCTCTGGACATTGATCCGCTCTCTCTCTCTCTCTCTCGCTCTCTCTCCTTTCTCTCTTCACTCTCTCGCCGCTCTCCTCTCTCATCTCTCTCCTCTCTCTCTCGCGCTCTCTCTCTCTCTGCTCTCTTCTCTTCTCTCTACTCTATCTATGCATACTCCTATACTCTTTTCTTCTCGCTCTCTCTCTCTCTCTCCTCTCTCCTTATCTCCATCTCTCTCTCTCTCGCTCTCTCTCCTCTCTGGGGCCTGTTGTCCTCTCCTCTCTCTCTCTCCTCTCTCCGTCTCTCTCCTCTCCTCTCTGTCTCTCCTCTCTTCCTCTCTTCTCTCTCTCTGTCTCTCTCTCTCTCTCTCTCTCTCCTCTCTCTCTCGCCTCTCTCTCCTCTATGCTGTCTCTCTATCTCTCTCTTCTGCGTCTCTTCTTCTCTCTTTCTCTCTGCTTCTCATCTCTCTCTCTCTCTCCTCCTCGCTCATCCGCTCTCTCTCATCTCTCTCTCCTCTCTCGCTCTCTCTCGTCTCTCTCTCTCCTCCTCATCTCCTCTCTCTCGCTCTTCTCTCCTCTCCGCAGCTGCTCCTCTCTCTCTGCTCTCTCTTCTTCTTCTATCTATCCTACTCTCTACTCTTCTCTTCTCTACTCTCTCTGCTCATCTCTCTCTCTCTCTCTCTCTCTGGCTTCTCCCTCTCTCTCTGTTCTCTCCTCTTCTCTCTGCTTATGTCTCGCTCTCTCTCTCTCTCTCTTCTCTCCTGCTCTCTCTCTCTATTTCTCTCCCTCTCTCTCGGCTCTCGCTCTCTCTCGTCTCCTCTCTCTCTCTCTCGCTCTACTCTCTCAGAACATTTAAACCTCATCGACCCCTGGTCAAACCACATCAACAGCTCGCGCCAACACTTCTTTTAGGCCAACTTTACAGAACGATTTACTCAAAATGAAAGTGTCAATGACCACTGTTAAGCTCACCTTGGACCTGTATAGAAGAGCGAGGGGGATATAATAATAAAGCCAAAGAATATATGCGCGACGAACGTCCCATTATATCAGCCATATCACCCCATCTATAATAACGTTGATAAATGCCATATATGCATACGGTTTGATGCCGACAACACTAAATGTTTCAGAATCTGAAAGTCTGAAACTCTGACGAGGAGATGGCGCTACGCCAAATGACTGGCCATTTTGGTTCTTCAACCAGTATCGGCGCCAAATAAAAACATAATAAAAAAATGTCCAGCTCAACATACTGCTAACAGCAACAAATTCTCAAGAAACAACAATATTACGCCGTCATACTAGGTGGTATGATTGTAAAGTCGTGTTTTACCAGTTAGTGACGAAATTAACGTAAGAGGACGGTTGTCAGCTCGCCCCTAGGAAGTAGACAACTGTTTTGGGAGCGTATAGGCCCTTACAATTCGACATACCAAAATTTCAACAAGAATCGAATGGAATTTAGATAGGCCATTTTATTCATTATTTGCCAAAGGGGGCGTCGCGCGAGTGGCTCAAAATGTAGGTCAGACTGGCTCGCCTCAAAAAATAGGAAGTTCAAAATCCTCTCCCATAGGCATAACATACTGTAGTCAATTTGAAACATGCTGCGTCAAACGTTCTGCATTAGTCGCTTGAACCGTCAGCGCAGGACACTGAAATGCCCACCAGTAAAATTGCCAAAAATCTACCCTAATTTGCATAATTAAAAAAAATCAAACTTGTGTGACATTATGTTTTTGGGGCCAGTCCTCATTCATCACATTACAGAAATGAGGCAAATCAGCTTGAACCTCGAACTGACTTACGGCCATTTCCATTTTTGCCAAAAAGATGGACAGTGGTCTCGAACTGTAGGTCGAAGTCGACTGGCGTGCTCCAAAATAGGACGTTCAAACCTCTCCCATAAAAGTAACAACTATATGCAATTTGAAACATGTGGGTCAAACGGTTTTTGAGTTATCGTTGACCGTAGCCAAATGTTGACGGACGGACGGACGGACGTACTGACGGATGACACCCCATGGCAATAGCTCATCTTGACGATGTCAAGGCGAGCTAAAAATATATCAAATGTGTCAGCAAACAGAGCTTCTGGTATTAACCTACAGGTGGCGCACATATCGTTCGGCACATACTGTCCAGGCGCCCGCCGTCAGAAACAATATCAACATCAGTTGTAACATTTAATGAAACATTGAATACATTATCATACATCCCACAGTTATAACATTTTTCTCACAAACCGTTGACAGAAAAGTGGTAAAGCAACGAGTTTCTCATACGCAGCATAATATTATAGAATTTCCGGTCTACGAAAAAACTCAAAAGTCAATGTTAAGACTAACTTTAAGACTAATATTTGCCCCGACATCGCCCCCACCCCACCCCACACACACCACCAAATCTAAGGACGTATACAACATGGTAACTCTAGCCGCACGGGGTAACCCAATACCTGCAGTTTGCCAGCATAAGACGATAACATGAAAATTTTCACGAACCATTAACGCGACGACGCAAATTCCACGAAAACCCGCCACGCATACAGCGCGAAAACTACGACACAGCAGACGAACTACAAAAACGCCAGCAAAAAAAAGATGGCGTCGCTCGCCGCGCGCAGGTGGCGCCACCTCACCTTGTGCTGGTTGTGGTCGACGAGGCCGCCGATGACGTATACGGCGCCGGCGTCCAATCGCGAGAGCACGTTCGGCGATTCGCTGCTCAGGTAGACGACGTTAGTTCGCGCGAACACCTCCAGGTAGCGCTGCTCGTGTCTGTGCGCGTCCCAGTTGCTGTAGCCGTTACCGGCCTTCCGCTCCATCTCCGCCGCGCAGCGACCGCTCAGGCCCGTGATGTGAAACTAAAAACAATAGAACGATCAGAGATGGGTGTCTCCGTTCAAATTGAGTTAACGAGGCATACAACAGTAAGCCTCTGCAAATTGTTCCCCCTTGCGCTATTTGGTCTCTAGAAAAGGCCTTTTTTGACATTTTTTCGGTGAAATTCGTCACTAGAGTGCACTCTTTTGCATTATGCGCGCAAATTACATGCCTCGTGGACGTCTAGAAAGCATTAGAAGTAAAATTGGTCTTGTCGTGTAGCTGTGACATTCCGTCAGGTAACGTAGCCACAGTAACCGGTTGGTCATTTTTGTGTTGGAAATGTGATCCGACTACTTTGTAGAAATTCGCATCATAGGGCTGGCAAAAGGTTTCAAGCGGAGCATAGAGCATGAATCTGTAGTTATGTAACATGAATAAAGTGTATGTTGTGTATGTGACGAAACAGTGTGAGTATTTTTAATTAATTTCTGTTCGATGCTTATTCAGGCCTGCTGCCTATGAACGCCCTCTACTGTTGTTCAACACCTTTATAGGAGTGTAATGCCCCCTACACGCACGCATGCACGCACGCACGCACGCACACACACACTTTGGCACACACGCACGCACACACACACGCTGGCACACACG
>NW_014578763.1:57916-60416 GCF_000485595.1 Priapulus caudatus
CACACACACACACACGCGCGCGCGCAGGCACGCACGCAGGCACGCACGCACCCACGCCAAAAGGTGCAAAAAATCAATACGTTTCCTTCGGAAAGAATCAACGAACGCAGCCGGCACGCATTGTTGTATATGCCATGCCGATATTCATTTATGAATAAAATACATGCTTTTACGCGGAAGAACCGTGGCAAATCTCCGGATGGAAACAGCAAGACTAAAACCTTTTCATCTCAGGAATGTTGAATACAGACTTACAGGGGCAATACGGGGAGAGGTAGTTCCGATCCGACTCAACTGTATATCACGAACAGCACAGGCACACAGTTAATGACGTGAATGGTTAAAACTGCAGATTCTTGCAAACCGCGGTCCGTGTAGAGATTCATTGCTATCTACTGTTGGTGATCAGAAGTCTTCAGAATAACCTCGGAGTAATCAGTCAGAATGATTACTCCAAGGTTATTACTGAAGTAAATCTTTGTAGTCGTTTCATTTCTATACTCATGTCACGGAGGGCCATTTAATATCAAAGGTGCCAATAGGCTTTTGGATGTGGTAGATAGCATTCTTCTTCTTCTTTTATAATCGAAACACGTCACTCGAATTTGTTTCAATTTGTTGCGCGGTGTTGTTCGTTGATAAGCGTTGCTCGAAAAATGCGAGCGACTCTTGTATTACCGTCATTCCTCCGATTTGTCAATGACAGTAGATGTTTCCGCGTTAAATGCTGTAACGTGAAAAATGAGCAAGGCTTGTATGCCATCGTTTTTTTTACCAAAATTGCCGAATTTAGTGGATTTGTTTGTTAGACATCAAACTATAATCATAACAAAAACGACAACAACAACAACAACAACAACAACAGCAACAACAACAGCAGCCGTAGCAGCATCAGCAACAGCAACAGCAACAACATCAGCAGCAGCAGCAACAGCAACAACAAAAACAACAATAACAACAACAACAACATCAGCATCATCATAATCATCATCATCATCATCAGCACCACCATCATCAACAACAACAACAAAAACATCAGCAGCAACAGCAACAAAAACAACAAAAACATTAGCATCAGCAGCAGCAACAACAAGAACAACAACAACAACATCAGCATCATCATAATCATCATCATCATCATCAGCACCACCATCATCAACAACAACAACAAAAACATTAGCATCAGCAGCAGCAACAACAAGAACAACAACATCAGCATCAGCATCATCAATAACAAGTGCCGCAGAGCGACAGGGCTCATCTGGTGTCTGGTGTTCTGCTGATAAATTCATTTGTGCATAGCAAGACGTCCTATACATACGTTCATTTCTAACCCAAAAAAACAACACTTCAAACTAGTGTAATAAAATTCCGACGGGCCGCTATCAAAGGCATCGTTGCATCGGTCATTAAAGCATTGCAGCAATGGCAGCTGTCAGTGTGACGACGAATTGCGAAAAGCAGGAGCGAATAATTACCATATTATTACTATACATAACGTGCGTTCTATGGTGTCAGGTAATAAGGTACGTCATTAAACCCCTTGCGAGGCACATCTGGCTCATTAAAAATAGCTCAATGGTTGATACAACCAGAGAATATATATATATATATGTGTGTGCGTGTGCGTGTGTATGTGTGTGCGTGCGTGCGTGTGTGTGCGCGCGCGCGCGTGTGTGTATATGTGTGCATGTGTGTGTGTGTGCGTACGTGTGTGTGTGCGCGCGTGTATGTGTGCGTGTGTGTGCGTGCGCGTCTGTGTGTGCGCGTGCGTGCGTGCGTGCGTGTGTGTGTTAATGCAAACACTCTACATGACCCTACACTAATACACTAGCTCTAACAACGTTGTGTGTTATACGTTTTCTAGAAAAACCTAAAAACTAATTTTAACATTACTTGCATACATGAGACCTCAATGAGTAACCGGAGTGCGGTACCTTTTATCATAACGGAAGCAAAATTCAACAGAAATATTATCTAGGACTACGCGTAAAAAAGTTGCAAAACATTTACGAGGCGAAAAAGCATGTTTGAGTAAAAAACAGCTCGTCAATCCTGCATGAATAAAACACCAAGTGCCGAGTACCTTACCCATTGCTGTGAGATTGCGCGTGAGTGTAAGACGTTGGATGCAGGTAGGGACGAGGACTAGAGTAATTGGCTGCTACATACTTAGCTCACGTTGATGGCAGGCGAGGTGGGACACAAATGGTATTTAGTGACTATCATATATTCCATTTAGTGTCTGTCATTAAATCATTTAGTGTCTGTCATTAAATCATTTAGTGTTTGTCAATAATTCCATGCCTATGATTGGCTGAGAAAAAAATAAGTTGTATCTGATTGGTTGATTTAATGACTGTTACTAAATGGAACATATGCTAGTCACTAAATAGCATTTGTGTCCCACCTCGCCTGCCATACACGTTGCCATGTCTTGACCACATTGAGAGTTAAAGCTAAACCCGCTCTTCATACTACCACATATATATATATACAG
>NW_014578763.1:64701-66695 GCF_000485595.1 Priapulus caudatus
AGAGAGAGAGAGAGAGAGGGAGAGTGTGTGTGTGTGTGAGAGAGAGAGCAAGAGAGAGCGATAGAGAGGAGAGAGAGAGAGAGAGCAAGCTAAAGAGAGGACGCGTTGGCGTCTGTATCCCTGTAGCTGGCGGACGGCCAGCAACGCGCGCCGCTTCCTCCGACCGTGCTTCACGACCGCATCCCGTTACTAATGCTCGCAGCTTCCGACCGCAAGAATGCCAGCAGGGGCACAGAGATCATCCTAATCATCTTTATTCACACGCCCGACCCTATAACACGTGGATGCGTGCGTGGGTGGGTGGGGGAGGGGCGATGCGTGGGGGGAGGGGAGGGCGATGCGTGGGTGGGTGGGGGAGGGCGCGATGCTGGGCCATTATATATACATATTATCAGTATATTATGATATATTATTATATTTATATAATGATGTGATAGATTCGTATATGTATATGTATAATAATATATAAACACAGCAACTTGATAACATGATTTTTTTTCGATAGTAGACTGTGCCGCCAGAATTCCGAGTTTCGTATTTCCACGTCTGCTGTATATAGTCACAGAAACGCGACGATAAATCCAATATTCCAATTTTCACAACAAACACCGGGGTTCTATTGGGTAGCTCTTCACAGCTTTTATGCCGCACGCAAGCTTTCACATACCGTTCAATAGTGATTGGAAATAAACACAAGAAAGAGCAATCGGAGATAGCAAACCTCCGCCACAGCGTAACAGTCCCACCATCTTGCTGGTACACACAATAGAGTTTGATGGAATTTTCAGAAATTTGAATAAAAAGATCCAGGTTTTTTTTGATGAATTTTGAATGCGTCCGAAGTCTTCCCCACAAAAAATCCTGGATCCAAATCTGGATCCGGATCATTATGCTAGGGGCACACGAGCGTATTTTATCGCCCGATCGCGGCGATTAAAATCGCCAGCGAATTTAATCGCCCGATCACGAAGGGGCACACGTAGCGAATTTAATCGCCCGATTTTAACATCACATGATATCAACAACACGTCCGATTGGTTTAGAAAAATCGATCGGGCGACAAAATACGCCGGACACGGGCACACGAGCGAATATGCCAGCGTAAATAATCGCCGGCGTAAATAATCGCCCGAAAATATCTAACATTTTGGATACGGGCGATTCGTGCGGGCGATTAAAATCGGCGTCGACGTGAACGGGCACACGGGCGAATTTTTCGAGCGATTTTAAAATTCGCGGCGATCGGGCGATAAAAATCGCTCGTGTGCCCCTACCTTTACCAAAATTTCCCGGTCCAAAAAATTTCCCGGTCTAAAAAATTTCCCGGTCCAAAATTTCCCGGTCCAAAAAATTTCATCAAAATCCGGCAGTTACTGTTTGAGATATCCTGTTGGCAGACAAACAAACCAACAAACAAACAAACGAACAGGGGGCGAAAACATAACCTCCTTGGCGGAGGTAAAAATGCATTCACGCCTGCTCCTCGGTCTACGGCTAATACTACTACTACTGCTGCTGTGATTCCGTAAGCATTACACGAGGTTTCCATCACGATATATTCAGCTAGTCCGTAATATTTCATCGCCATCGTGATATGATCATCATTGTTACTTAACAGTAAATATTAATAGCTGGCAAAATTAGCGGCTAACCGAAATTACAATAATAATGAAACCTACGACGTTGCGAAGCGTAAGTAAAGGAAATTGCTGCCACGATCACGTGTAATGATATATTTAATGAGCGTTAGAATTTTACGCATTCTATGAATATTAAATATGCATTCAGTGACGTATCGAACGTCGGAAATCTTGTCGGTAAAATCTTGTCGTCATTTATTTTGGGTGTAATTCTCAGTCGGCGTGCAGCTACGGTGAGCTCCCAGGTAAAGCGGCATGTGTGTGTGTGTGTGTGTGTGTGTGTGTGTGTGTGTGTGTGTGTGTGTGTGTGTGTGTGTGTGTGGGTGGGGGGTGTGTGTGTGTGTGTGTGTGTGT
>NW_014578763.1:67934-68921 GCF_000485595.1 Priapulus caudatus
GTGTGTGTGTGTGTGGGGTGTGTGTGTGTGTGTGTGTGTGTGTGTGTGTGTGTGTGTGTGTGTGTGTGTGCGTGCGTGTGTGTGTGTGTGTGTGTGTGTACACACACATATATATATATATATATATAAATATATATGTATGCATGTATGTATGTATAACTATAATATATTATCGTTCGTGTTGTAGTGCACCCTATATATATATATATATATATGCTTTATCATGACTGTAAGGACGCCATTTACAGCTGCATTGTCGGCACCCTTACAGTACTTGTGTTCAGCTAGATTACCTGCTAAATCTAATATTTCATGCTCCCACTTGTTGAATTACAATGCGTTGACATCAAGAACAGTACATCATAGGCTTCAAAAAAGCCTATAGGTGCAATTTTCAATTAGCGTTTTATTGTTGCACTGAATCAAATGGCGGGTGAATAATTACATCACTCGAGGCAGAAGCTAGTGTTCGTCATATAATACGAGTGTATTCGCTTTACGTAGCTGAATAATGCGTCGCTGAGTAGGTGAAGGCAGCGTACATATACTGTGAATGCTGACACGCGATCTGTAGTACAAGGATTGAGGATACTGTATACTACTTTGTTCCCGGTACATAGAATGTGCGCTCACATGCACACTTACACACACGCACGCAAGCAAGCACGCGCAAGCACGCACACACACGTACGCACGCACACGCAGGCACGCACACGCACGCAAGCAAGCACGCGCAAGCACGCGCAAGCACGCGCAAGCACGCACATACACGTACTTACGCACACGCAGGCACGCACACGCACGAACATATACACGCAGGCACGCACACACGCGCGCAAACACACGCACGCGCACACACACGCGCGCGACACACACACACGCACGCAGGCACGCACACACGTGCGCACACACACACACACACACACACACACACACACACACACACACACACACACACACACACACACACACACACACACACACACA
>NW_014578763.1:72346-73589 GCF_000485595.1 Priapulus caudatus
TCTCTCTCTCTCTCTCTCTCTCTCTCTCTCTCTCTCTCTCTCTCTCTCTCTCTCTCTCTCTCTCTCTCTCTCTCTCTCTCTCTCTCTCTCTCTCTCTCTCTCTCTCTCTCTCTCTCTCTCTCTCTCTCTCGCTCTCAGCGAAACGCATTCACTCGCGCCACGCAAAATCTCCCGCGCGCCAAATCAGAGAATGCAGTCGCCGACGTTTCTCTGTCTCGCGAACTGTAACGTCATCAGGACGTGTGCAAAGAGCAGACGATTGCTTAATTACGGATTGTGTAATTAACGTTAATTAACGGTGACAGATGCTAACAGAATGCGCTAACGCTGGCTTCCACGTGCACACACGATCCGCTACGATCTGCGGGCGACTGAGGTGGAGGAAGGGAGGAAGTGTGTGTGTGTGTGGGGGGGGGGGTCCTTTTATTGAGTTTTCGTCTTGGGTTTACTGGCAAATTACATCACTGTGTTACTACGTAAGCAGGCAATCGCTGTCACGATGTAATGTGGGTCTAGTGAAGTACGCGTGAAAATGCTATAAGTGGTGCTAGGAGAAACAAGAGGCCCGAGCACGGACCTATTGGCACTACAGCCGTGTAGAGCGGTTTACTGTCGTTACTCACTGTTCTGAACTTACAACGCACATCGCACAATAGCCATGCACACATACCTATAGACATGTTACAAATACACGCACGCACTCACGCGCGCAGGCACGTACATACACGCACGCACGCACGCGCGCACACGCACACGCACGTACACACACGCACGCACGCACGCACACACACGCACGCACGCACGCAGATGCACGCACGCACGCACGCACGCACGCACGCACGCACGCACGCACGCACACACACGTACGCACACACGCACACACGCACGCACACACCCAAACACACACAAACACACACTTGCACACACACGCACGCACAGACGCACGCACACACACGCACGCACGCACGCACGCAGATGCACACACATATTTAAATTACCAATAAAAACATTAAGTAATTGCTAATATCACTGCTATCAATATCATCGTAATTTATGCTATTCTTGACTTTTGCGTTGATTTTGTTGCATGCTTCAAATAGAGCAAGGATACTGCCAAGGGAAGATAAACGGATTCATTTGCAATTTTTTCTTGATTGTGCATTTACGTTTTCAAGAGATTCGTATATTGATTATGAACGCGAAGCTGCTGCTTTTACTAATGCTGCTGCTGCTGCTGCTGCTG
>NW_014578763.1:74900-75178 GCF_000485595.1 Priapulus caudatus
AACTCTAAACAACTAAAAAAAAACTCTCAATCACTAAAGCGAAAGAAATTCGCAGTAAAATAGAGTCAATCTCGAACCTCGTCGCGAACTATATTAATATTATGATAAATATTTCATCGTTACAATCGTCACATTAGTGTATTTTTCAACGGGGAGATAAACAGATTCATTTGCAATTTTAAATTTTTTCTTCATTGTGCATTTACGTTTTCGAGAGATTCGTATATTGATTATGAATGCGAAGCTGCTGCTTTTACTAATGCTGCTGCTGCTGCTGC
>NW_014578763.1:76755-84654 GCF_000485595.1 Priapulus caudatus
TCTCTCCTCCTCTCTCTCTCTCTCTCTCTCTCTCTCTCTCTCTCTCTCTCTCTCTCTCTCTCTCTCTCTCTCTCGCTCCCCTCTCTCCCTATAGAGATACCGAGCTGTGAGCGCGCCATCCTCCCCCCCCGCCCCACGAGTTTATCAGCTGAGAGCAGGAGAGCATTACGGGAGAGCTGCTACAGAGGCGACGCTTTAGAGGAGAATCGCAAAGAAATTATGCTCGACTTGGTACACACACACACACGTCTCTATGTACGAAGGGCGACGCTGCTGGCACATATATGGTGCGCATGACTAGCGAATTGCGGCTCGCTTGATGCGTGTGTGTTGGGGTACACATATAGTGTGGTGGTTCTGAACCTTTTTTGAGTCATGAACCCCTTTGAGAATCTGGTGATAGCTACGGACCCCTTCCCATGCACATAAACACATAAACACAATATATCTTTGCGCCTGGGTAAACCAGGGAACCTAACATATATTTTATGTGCAGCAGCATGTCCGTGAAGGACCCCCACCCCCCCCGAGGCCCATCCACGGACCCCAAAGGGGTCCATGGACCACAGGTTAAGAACCACTGATTTATTATAGTGTCTGTGTGCGGCAGAGATTTGGACTATTACGTCGGTGATTTGGCACGCATGTTAATAGATGGACATCTTACGAAGAGCTAGTAACAACAACAACAACAACAACAACAACAATTATGATAATTACAACAATTGTAATAGTCTAACGACGATAATGATGATAGCAGTATTTAAATTGTTCCTGTAATTATGCGAACATTAATATATTATATACAGTTTGGAAAGATAATATTTCCTCTGCGTATAATTAAACACTAAGTTTCTTCATATAGTGTAAATGACGTCGTACCTTGCCATGCATTACAATTTAAAATTTTAATTAAGGCATAATTACAGGAACCGTATAATTCATAGCTCCGGAGAATTTATTTTTACTTTAACTAAAAATCTTATCTAGTCTTACTTGTTTGACTTTTGCAGCTTTCTCTCGAAAGGGCATGTGTTAAAGATTTACAAAGTGAAAAAGATTAAGATGATAAAGAAACGCACACGCACAAGCACACACGCACGCGCACGCACACGCACACACACGCGCACACACACACGCACACACACGCGCGCGCACACACACACATGCGCGCGCACACATACACACACAAACACCCACAGAGAGAGAGAGAGAGAGAGAGAGAGAGAGAGAGAGAGAGAGAGAAAGAAAGAGAGACAGACAGACAAACAGACAGACAAACACACACACACGCACACACGGACAGACACAGAGAGAGAGAGAGAGAGAGGGGGAGAGAGAGAGACAGACAGACAGACAGACAGACAGACAGACAGCCAGACAGACAGACAGACAGACAGACAGACAGACAGACAGACAGAGAGCGAGAAAGGGAGAGAGAAAGAGAGGAAGAAAAACAGAACTCTCTCGTAATTAAACCAACAGGGATGAAGGAATTGTACTTGAGTAATTAGTAATTACTTGTCTTTGGGGAGTAACTTCCCCACCAGCATCACAAAACAATAGCCTGTTACTGTTAATAGGCGGCAGAAAATTACAAATTTGCTTCTCAAGTCACGCGTGCAACGATATTTCTAATAACAGCAGCGGACGCAGTCACGTGATATCGCTAGCAAATAGACGAAGCCCGATCGACGTAATGCCGTAATCATCGGCAAGTGTCGATTACTCACGGAAATCGTTCGGAGCAGTTTTGACACGATGGACGCGGTCGTATGCGAGACAGAAAAAAGCCAACACCCGCTTCGTGTGAGAGTTAAAGATAAATGTGATGAGGAGGATGAGGGGGATGAAGGTGCGATGAGAGAATCTGCAGTAGTAGCAACTATCCCTCGTTTTCAGATCGATCTGTCAAAATCTACAAGCGATTCCTAATGATTGTTCGCATAACTTCTTTTCCCTGTTCGGATTCATATAGCACATAACAGATAGTAAAAAGTCCTTGGAGATTACTAGGCTTACGTAATACGTAGCATTTCATCGCACTAATGACTAATGTAAGACTATCTTCTTGCGGAAAGATTTTCAAGTTGTTAACGTTTTTCAAGAGATGAATAGCATTTTAATTGGAATCGTGGAGAATATTACGTGACGGAAGAGCAATGCAATGAAAGAAAACTTGAAACATGGTTCACCTAATATAGCTGACAACCGAACGAGAATAAACGCAGAGAAAAAGAGTGATTAGCATAATAATATACTGCAAGTTTATCGTGCAGCCTCGTAGAATGTAGACAGTACTGCTATGTTGAGTTAAAAGAACAATGGGCCAATTAACGGCACAGCGATGACTTTACACGATACAATATTCACAAACACAAAACTCGCGTGCGTGGATGTTACGTGTGTATGTATATGATGAGTGCATTACCGATCACAAATCAGAGTGGATCAGCTGTTACAGAATGCGAAGGTCTGTGAGTAGGTTACAGAACAGCAAGGCTTGCTATGTAGGGAGGGAGGGGAATTTCCCAATATAACAGCTTCACACCAATTAACCATATACCGATTACCCGGTATTACAAATATCATACCGAACAGCTTGGCATATGGTGAAAATCTCCCGCAAAACAGCGTGACGCGCGAAAAGAAATGCTACAAAGGACCATTTTTGACATATTAAAAATGATATGCATTTATGAATATATTAATTTATGAATATATGAATTTATTATTTTAATACTAATTATTAATAGTAATTAATGCATATGAGGAAATTGTCAGACGTGACAGCACGTTTCAGTAGGCAGCATGGAACATCAGAGCCACAGCGTCAGACTGCGGTTATATCATGGTTATATAATATGTGGTTATATTATATACCAGTATAATAGTACGACACGTGCGCGTTAGACACAGCATAACTCTACAAGCTCCACAGCACGATACACGCTGCGCAGTGACGCGTCACACAGACACATACACGCATGCACACACACACACACACACGCACACGCGCACGCGCACACACACACACACACACACACACACACACACACACACACACACACACACACACACACACACACACACACACACACACACACACACACACACACACACACACGCACACACACACATCACACGTGGTGATTACACACTCCCGTCTCGGCTTTAAGCGTCGGCTAGGGATCATTGCGTTAGAAGTGTCGAGCGCATCTATAATAATCGAGCCAGCCGCCACGGCGTCGCGCGACATATTGCCGATGACAAATCGGTCGGCGAGCATCGAAAGAAACAGCCGCCGACGTGCGATGAATGTCGATACGGCCAGCGACGACCGCAGGTGTCTTCGTCAAACCTATAAGCTCTCTCTCTAAGCTCGGCGCGAAGCATCGTAAGTCCGCGGCTAGAAGGTGATGCAGGCAACGCTATAGGAGGTGTACACCAGTAAGCTTCCGCGATTGTTCACCGTTGCACTATTTCGTCTCTAGAAAAGGCCTTTTTTGGCATTTTGTTTCGCCGAAATTCGGCACTAGAGTGCAATAATTAGCATTATGCACGCAAGTTGGATGCCTCGTGGACGTCGAGAAAGCATTAGAAGTAAAATTGGTCTTGTTGTGTATTCGTGACATTCCGTCAGGTGGCGTAGCCACAGGGACCGGTTGGTGTTTTTTGTGTATGAAATGTGTTCAGACAACTTTGCAGAAATTCGCATCATAGGGCTGGCAAAAGTTTCGAGCAGAGCATATAGCATGAATCTGTAGTTTAACATGAATAAAAGTTATTTAACATGAATAAAGTGTATGGTTTGTAAGCGCAGTAACAGTGTGCGTATTTTTAATTAATTTCTGTTCTATGCTTATTCAGGCCTGCAGCCTATGGACGCCCTCTACTGTTGTTCAACATACAAACTATATCCATTACAATGCACACCCCACGCTGCTCCTTACCAAGGAGCTAATTATAACAAGGAGAGGAAGCGGATTGGCTGTGCGCTTTTCGCCTCAAGGGCGCCATCTATGGACCATAATCAGCTGAAACGGCTGTGCAGACCGTTTTCGCCTCAAGGGCGCCATCTATGGACCATAATCAGCTGAAACGGCTGTGCAGACCGAACCCACACTAATCTGTTCTAGGGTCTCTGCCGTACCCAAATTTGGGCCAGAAATGGCGGCGCTTCCTCTCCTTGTTATATTTAGCTCCTTGCTCTTTACTATTGCCCCCCTCCCTCCTCCCCCCTCCGTTAGAACAACCACACTCCTCTCTATTTCACAGGGCAGCCATGCTAATCGAGAGGGGAATGAGAGTGCACGCCGAGGAGGGGAGGGGGTCCCTTTTAACATTTTTGCGCTCGGCAGGAGCGGATGCTAACAGGCTGGTTAGTCTTTGTAGTAGAAGACACCGCATGTTGGCGCTCATCCATGTACAGACGTTGGATCTCGTATCGGCTCCCAGTCTTACACGCACTGTTACACAGTAGTCTAATAGACCACCGCCATATAATATATATTATATATGATGGATTCCACTGTTACACAGTGGTCCGACAGACCACTGCCATATATATGATAGCTTCTACTGTTACACAGCCGTATGATAGACCACTGCCATATTATATATATGATATCTTCTACTGTAACACAGCGGTCTGATAGACCACTGCTATTATATATGATGGATTCCACGAGGACCTCTCTAGCTGCCTCTGAGACCATTTAGCCACAGACGCGTCATTCAACAAGCAGCGTAAAGTGTTACGACATCGTGACATCCGAAAATGTCGTAACACTCGCGAAGTGCCGTGTGCAAAACTTACGAGTATGTTGAAAGTGTGCTGATATAGACGTGCCTATACGATACTCATAAATATTTATAGTGTTCTCAGACAGAACAGGCTTCCTCGCATGCTGCTTCCTTCCATCGCAGAGTACAAACGCAGCAGGAGGGGGAGGGGGACGGACACACGACTATTGCGACGGAGGGGGAGGGGGCGTCCGAGGCAAACTCGCGCTGCTTGTGTGTGAATAGAGGCTGAATTTCACACCATAAATACCAACTCGCGGATGTGAGTGTCACGCGAGTCGAGTCCTGAGTATTCACATCGCGGGTTTAACGACACGGAAGGCAATTTGACCGCGAGAGAGTAAGCACGTGTGATAACTAATATAGCTAGTGCACATAACCAACACCTTCTCTCTTAGTGCTATTGATATCAGATGGAGGCAGGGCTGTTAAAGACGTGAGGCGCATCGAAGATAAGTCGTAACGAAATCTCGCTCGCGCTCCGGTTATGTGCAAAAATAATTACCAGGCAATTACACGTATATGAGTATATTACTCGTGCAGCAAATTGGCAAAAATATTTATTAACAATATTCGGCACGCTTGCATCCATGCCGTAAAATAGTGGGCCGGGTTACACAGCGGTCGAAAGAATAAAATTCGTGGTTGCAATTTCACAAAACTATAGGAGTGGAAGCGCCCATCTCATATCACATCTCCACATCTCACCCACATCTCATCCCATATCACTCCATCCATTCATCACTCCCTTCCTCGCCTCCCCCCCCCTCTCGCTCTCTCCCTCTCTCTTATTCCGTCTTTCTAACACGCTCCTTCTCTCTCGCGCTCTATCTCTCTCTCACTCGTTCTGACCATTTCGTGCTCTCTCTCTCTCTCTCTCTCTCTCTCGCTACTGCTGCTCTCTCTCTCTCTCTTCTGCGTTCTCTCTCTTTGCTCGACTCGTCTCTCTTTCTCTCTCGGTTCTCTCGTCTCCTCTCTCTTCTCGCTACTCGCTCGCTCGCTCTCTCTCGCTCTCCTCTCTCTGCCTCTCATCTCCTCTCTCTCTTCTCTCGCTCATATATATAGATAGATATCATTGCGCCTCTGTCACGGGTCTTTCGTGCCTCCCATCGCCTCTCGCCTCTCTCTCTCTGCGCGCGTTCACACGGCAGCGTATCGTCCCGGCAGTCGAAGACGATCCGAGACTGGACCCGGATCACAAACGAGCAGCTGGAGCGATCGTTGAAGAGAGACGTTCACACGGTTTATTCGCGCGTAGGCCCACTCCCAGTTTCAACTACGGCCAAAAAGTTCGCCGCATCTTCGCCTACAGCCAAACATTCCCAATGTCGTCTACGCCTCAAAACTACCCAATTCTCCATTTGTCGTAGCGTCTAACGAATCGATTGTTACCGCGCATTCCACATAATTTACATTGTTATAAATAATAAAAACTATGGTTTGATGGATCACATAGCACTACAGGAACAGAAGAAAACATAGGCTACAATAATGGGAGAACACAACTTGACACTATTATATTATGTTGATTCTGAGAGCTAGGACGAAATCGCGGGAGTAGGCGAACATAGGGAAATCTATGGCCCGATTCTGCAGAGTAGACGAAATCGGGGAGCTAGGCGCAAATGCGGACCGTAGGCGAAAAAAATCACTATGGTAGCTGCGAAATCGGCGGGGAATTTTTGCCGTCAGTGTGAATATGGCGAGTGGGACTCAACTCACGACGCGAAGTTAAACCAGTTGCGGATAAAGTGAATGACAGCTAGACGCTCCCTTCAAAGACGTACTGCTCCGTGTCGTTCTTATTCTTGTTGATCGACGAGCAGTCTCGGGATCGTTTTCGACCCGCCGGCCGTCAGCACGAACGCTCCGTTCTACTGTGAACGCGGGAAAGAGAGAGAGCTGAGAGCCAGAGTGATGCTGTGAGCGAGGCAGAGCACGCAAAACGTCAGAGCGAATTGAGAGAGAGAGCGAGAGCAGAGGAGAGAGAGAGAAAAAAAAAGAGAGAGGAGACGAGAGAGAGAAAGAGACGAGAGCCTTAAACGACGACGCGCGAGAGCGACAGAGGCACGACGAGAGAGATGATCGCGAGGACCGGAGAGAGACGAAGAGAGAGAGTCGGCGATCGAGCGAGACGGAAGACCAGAGAGAGAGAGACGACGACAGAGACGAGAGAGAGAAGGACGAGAGAGACCAGACGAGAGAGAGAGAGAGAAGAGCCTACGAAAAATCGGTCAGACCACGACGGTGAGTAGGGAGAACTTAGCAACGTCGCCGAGAGAGAAGGATGCCGGTGTTAGTAAAGACGGAATAAGAGAAACGAGGAGGCCGAGCGCAGGACGGAGAATGCGACGAGGGAGTGGGGGAGGCGAGGACTCCTCAGGCGAGCTGATGAATGCGATGGAGTGATTATAGGCGATGAGATGTGGGTGAGATGTGGAGATGTGACTCATGAGACTGGGCGCTTCATCTCCTATAGTTTATGTGAAATTGCAACCAACGAATTTTATTCTTTCGACCCGTCTGGCTGTAACCCGGCCCACTATTTTACGCGATTGAGATGGCAAGCGTGGTGGCATACCCGAATATTGTTAATAACGATATGTTGCCACAGTTGTGCTGCCACGAGTATATTACTCATATACTCTGTACATCTAGACCTCTGCGTAATTTTTCTTGCACAATACCGGGAGCGCCGGCGAAGCGGATTTCGTTACGCACCTTATCTTCGAATGCGCCTCATCCGTCTTTAACAAGCCCCTGCCCTCCATCTGCATATCGAATACACAACGAGAGAAGGGGGTTGGTTATGTGCAACTAGCTATGATTAGTTATCACACCGTGCTACTCTCTGCGGTCAAATTGCACTTCCGTGTCGTATAAACCCGCCGAGATATGTGAATACTGCAGGATAACTGACTTCGCGTGGACACTCACATCCGCGAGTTGGGTAATTTATCGGTGTGAAAATTCCAGCCTCTGATTCACATCACAAGCAGCGCGAGTTTGCGATCGGACAGCGCCCCTCCTCCGTCGCTCAATAGTCGTGTGGTCCGCATCCCCCTCCCCCTCCCTCCTGCGTTCTGTACTCTG
>NW_014578763.1:84664-89833 GCF_000485595.1 Priapulus caudatus
CTCTCTCTCTCTCTCTCTCTCTCTCTCTCTCTCTCTCTCTATCTCTCTCTCGCTCTCTCTCTCTCCGCGTTAAGACGGAGCGTTCGTCCCGGGTCGAAAACGATCCGAGACTGACCCGGATCAAAAACGACACGGAGCGTCGTTGAAGAGAGCGTTCACACGGTTTATTCGCGGTAGGCCTACTCCCATTTCACCTACGGCAAAATTCCCACTTCGCCTACAGCAAAATTCCCACTTGGCCTACTCCCAATTCGTCTACGCTCAAAATCTACCCCATTCCCATTTCGTCTACGATCGGTTACCAAATAATCATTTATAAATAATAAAAAATATGGTTTTGATTGGCATACATAGACTACAGGAACCAGAAGAAAACATAGGTACAAATAATGAGAACACAACTTGACACTATTATATTACTTATTCTGAGAGTAGACGAAATGGGAGTAGGCGAAATGGGAATATGGCAGATTCTGCGAGTAGACGAAATGGGAGTAGGCTAAATGGAACGTAGGCGAAATGGGTGTAGGCCAACTGGGGTGTTACCGCTTGTATATCTACATGTACACACGCACACTCGCTTGTATATCTACATGTACACACGCACGCTCGCTTGTACATGTACACACGCACGCTCGCTTGTATATCTACATGTACACACGCACGCTCGCTTGTACATGTACACACGTACGCTCGCTTGTATATCTACATGTACACACGCACGCTCGCTTGTATATCTACATGTACACACGTACGCTCGCTTGTATATCTACATGTACACACGCACGCTCGCTTGTATATCTACATGTACACGCCTGCTTGCTTGTATATCTACATGTACACACGCACGCTCACTTGTACATGTATACATGCATGCTCGCTTGTATATTTACATGTACACACGCACGCTGGCTTGTATATCTACATGTACACACGCACGCTCGCTTGTACATGTACACACGCACGCTCGCTTGTATATCTACATGTACACACGCACGCTCGCTTGTATATCTACATGTACACACGCACGCTCGCTTGTATATCTACATGTACACACGCACGCTCGCTTATATATCTACATGTACACACGCACGCTCGCTTATATATCTACATNTCTCTCAGGTCATCTCTCTCTCCTCTCTCGTCTAGCTGCGTCCTCGGTCTCTCATCATTTCTTCATCTCTCCTCTGACTCTCTCTCGTCATTGCTGCGCGTTTGCTCTTTTCTCTCACCCGCCCTCTCTCTCCCTCACTCTCTCTCTCTCTCTCTCTCATCGTCTTCGCTGCTCTCTGCTCTCTCTTCTCTCTCTCTCGTCTCGTGACGCTCTCGTCCTCTCTATCCTCTAGTATCTCTCTCTCGTGCTCTCTCTCTCTGTTCTCTCTCTGCAAAGGACACACAGCAGCCTGCGCTCCTCTATGCTCTCTCTCACAGCCGTGGCACAGGACTCAGCCTCCGTGCTCGCGTCCATGATACTCTCTTCCTCCCACTGGACGCGCGCCGCGCGGTGGGGCGGGATGGGTTTGGTATGTACCCGGGGAGGAGCCCGGAGGTACCAGGCTGGCTAGAGATGTTAATGCGAAGGAGCACCTACGACATGGTCCGGCCGTCCCTGGGGGCCTGCACAGGCCTACTCGTCTGCTCGCAATATACGATACAAGAAATCCTGCGCAATTAAACGCTGGTAATTAGCAAGTAGAAGGCGGACAATCTCGTGACTAGGGCGACGAGAGAGGCTCATAATTTTCGGTTCGGTTTAATTCTGCCGCGGCGCCCCGTGACGGCCGTGCCTCCGGGTGGGGCGCGGACGCGGCGGGGGCGGCGGGCCCGTTCCCAGAGGTTCACGCGCGTGCATGGTATAGCGCAGGCCGCGGACGAAATGGCCAACATGGGGCGTGCTGGAGTGCATCGTTAACAGGATTGAGGCGGAGGACCTGGCGGGCGCTTCACACATAATCGGTGTTCCTTATCTCGGATAATAAGCGCGCTCTTTGCTCTATTTGCACGCCGATTAGCCCCGGCCGGTGCTTGATACGTACCAGTGGGTTCACACTATAATAACTTATTAGGTGCCTCAGGAGTTCGAGAGCGCCGCGGATTTGAAAAATCTACATATCTCTCGCGCGTCCCATTACAAGGACTTTGACAAGGTCGCGAGAATGTGTTTGTGAAATTTCTTCAAAGAAAAAAACGTTCGGCGCCGGAATGTATAACGGGTGCGTGTCAACAGTAGCGACGGGGAGGGAATGTTCGCCACAGCAACACGTTGGCCGGTGAACAGGCCGAGCAGCAACGCGTGTTGTAGCGTGAGTGTAGTGTTGGCTTAAGGTGGTATCTAAGAGCGTGCGATATTGGTGCTTGTTCGGGCTGCGGCCGACCAGAGAATTGCGGTCGCCTAAGGATAGAATGGTACGGAGACTCCGCGTCTTGATTACTACCGGTTATACGCTGAACGAAAATAGGTAGTCTTGATTGCGTCAGTTTACCCGTAGGCCATTCCGTAAATATATACGGGTTAGCCAGGTCGTAGGAATATAGACATTCCCCTCGGCGCAGTAGCTATTAGTAGTGAGTATAGAGAGAAGCGAGAGGAGCAGAGACGAGAAGAGGACAGGGGGCAGAGAGCGAGAGAGAGAGGCGCGAAGCATATATATATATGATATATATAATAGTAGTGATATATATATAGGGAGAGAGGAGAGAGAGAGGAGAGGAGAGAGCAAGAGAGAGAGAGGAGAAGCAGAGAGCAGGAGAGATGAGAGAGATAGAGAGGAGAGAGATAGGATAGAGAGAGAGAGAGAGAGGAGGAGGAGAGAGAGAGAGAGAGGAGGAGAGAGAGTATAGGAGGGAGGAGAGAGCGAGAGAGAGACGGGAGAGAGAAGAGAAGCGCAGCGGGGCCGAGAGAGTAGAGGAGAGAGAGAGAGGAGATAGGAATAGAGCGAGAGAGAGAGAGCGCTCGTGCGCACGACGAGAGAGGAGAGAGACGAAAGAGAAGAAGAGAGGGAGAGAGAGAAGCGGACGGAGAGAGAGAGAGAGAGAGAGAGACGGCTGTAACTGGAGGACGGAGTTTGCTGTCGGTACGCAGGCGAATAGAAGGTGACAGGCAAACATGACAATGAGAATTGGGTGACGAGCAAAGCATGGACCGGACTTGCACGGCGGCGAGGACGTTGTCGCGAACGAGTCGGGCCGGTCGCTAGACATGCTGTTCAAATATTAGAAAGGTCGGCGCCGCTCGGAGAAACCGGGTGGTGGTCAGAGAAATCGGTCGCGCCTCGGAAGAAACCGTGGTGTGCAAAGTGGAGTTGTTTGGTAAAGTCCTTGGGCGGATAGTGTGGTACGGCGTGACACCGGCCAGGGGAATTTGCTGAGCAGAGCCGTTCGCAGCGGAAGAAAGGAGAGGGGGGCCCAGAGAGGAGGAGAGAGGAGAAGCGAGAGGAGAGAGGAGAGAGAGAGAGAGAGGAGAGAGAGGAGAAGAGAGGAGAGAGAGGGAGAGAGAGAGAGGGGGAGGAAAAGAGCAGGGGGCAGGAGAGAGCGAGAGAGCGAGAGAGAGTATGAGAGAGATGAGAGAGAGAAGAGAGAGAGAGGAAGAGGCGCGCGAGAGAGCAGGGGCAGGAAGGCAAGAGGCGGTAGAGAAGAGCGTGAGTGAGAGGAACGCGCAGAGAGCAAGGCAGAAGCCCGCGGTTACACGAGCGAAACGACCCGGGGGTGCGAAAACGATGCCGTGTCAAAAGTGCTCGCGGGCTAAGCGTGTCACCGCCGACGTTTTCGTCGTAGCGAGAAACGGACGCCGGTGTCCGATGTCGACCGCGAGTTGGTGCGGGAAGTTTTTGCCGGTGTGAAACGCGGCACCGGCAACAACCCCGGTGCAGAATTCCCAGTACGGCGGTAGACGTGCGCCAGTGTGCCGAGGAACGCAGAGTTTACACAGAGTTGCTGGTGGCATTGGAGTTGTTAGAGTTTCGCATTACATGACGATGTAACATAGCGAGCGTGGCGTGTGTGACATTGTACAAGCGAGCGTGCGTGTGTTACATGTACAAGCGAGCGTGCGTGTGTACATGTAGATAGTAGCAACGAGCGTACGTGTGTACATGTAGCAAGGCGGCCGGTGCGTGTGTACCATGTAAGTATATCAAGCGAGTGTGCATGTGTAACGGATGTAGATAACCCAAGCGACATGCGTGTTCTGACATATACGAAGGCAGGCGTGCGGTGTGTTACAATTGTAGATATACAAGCCAGCATGCGGAACGGTGTGTACAGTAGTAATATAGCTCAAGCCGGAGCGGGGCGTTGTGGTACATGTAGGATGAACAGAGCCAGGCGGTGCGTGTGTACATGGTAAAGTAAATATACAAGGGCCAGCCGTGCGTGTGTACATGTAAGATAATACAAGTGAGGCGGTGCGTGTGTGACAGTATCACGCGAGGAGAGAGAGAGAGAGAGAGAGCGAGAAAGCAAGCACCCAGCAAAATCTTCTAGCTATCATGCATTTATTCATACACACTCCTGCTCTCGCTCCATCACACCACCTGCGACTCCATTCACTCCACCACCACACACACACAGCGATGCCTTCTCACTTTTCCTTTTCACTTGCGCACATAATTATATGTAATCAAACGCCGAGTCTGTCGCCGAGTGCCGGCATTGTAAAAACATAATATTATGTAATCGGGCGCGCTTTCCAAGTCGCTACGAAATACTCGTCCTCGGCCGAGATTTGAATATAGACTACTGCGCCGCCGTTTTTCACATCAAAAGAGATTCACGTTTGGCCTTGCGAGTACGAAGCGCCACCATGCTGGATTAGATTTCACTCGGAAAATATAAAGAGCGTCTCAAAGGTGGGAAACGCGAGAGCCGTGCTTGCGACGTAAAGATGAAGGGATTGATAGACTATCTTTCGGCTTCAGAATCCCTCCCACCACCCTCACCCCCCACCCACTCCTGTCGCGTTTAATCTTCTGATGAAAGCAGGACAGGTGAGCGGGCGATGTGTGCGTGTGTGTGTGTGTGTGCGTGTGCGTGCGTGCGTGCGTGCGTGCGTGTGTGCGTTAGTGTGTGCGTGCGTGTGCACGTGTGCACGTATGTGTGTGTGTGTGTGTGTGTGTGTGTGTGTGTGTGTGCGTGCGTGCGTGTGTGCGTGCGTGCGTGCCTGCGTGCGTG
>NW_014578763.1:89864-90410 GCF_000485595.1 Priapulus caudatus
CTCTCTCTCTCTCTCTCTCTCTCTCTCTCTCTCTCTCTCTACATATATATATATATATATATCTTTCTTCCACCCCCCTCTTTATCTTTCTCTCACACTCATGCTCTCCGCACTTCCCTCTCGCTTCACGCTAGATCTACCAACGTAGCTCTCCTTACCAGGAAGTTAAAACACTGAGAGAACAAACTACCCACTTCCGCACACATAAACACGCACTGTGCACAGTTTCTCAATGAAATGCACGCCAGGAAACACACACGTATCGAAATCGGTCCATACGGTCAAAGATAATCCGCGATCAACTCGTCAATTATGTTTCTCCACCGCAATCCGCAATCTTCCTCCGCCAATTCTATCCAACCTTCCCCATCATCGTAACATCATCTAGGTCTATGACGTCACGTTCTTTATGGGGTCACGAAGGTTTAAACTGCCATCGATTGCGCGCTATTCCAAAACACCAAACTGTCGCTACGATCTCTTACGTCGTGACGGTGTTGTCAGACTGACTTGTGGTTTCACTCCGCGTTTGTCACGGGGGCGTGA
>NW_014578763.1:91475-92817 GCF_000485595.1 Priapulus caudatus
CCTAAATGACATTAAACCACAAACTAATATATGACCATGACCATATATATATATATATATATATATATATGTTATTATGACCATTAATGACATTAAAGTTGGGAACACTCCTAATAGAGCACCACCCGGGAATGTATTGCATGCCCCACCGGTTACCTTGCCCCACAGGTAATCATCAACGTATTATGAGCCGCGAGCGAGTGACCATATATGGCATGTAGGGTTCAGTCAATATTCCCGCTGTAAGTAAAAAAACAATTTACGGTCCGCGATGTTTTCAGAAATCCAAGTAGAAGACATAGGCCAAGGACCGACCTGGAAAGATCACTCGTACTCGTAGCACGCGTAAGTGGAGAGCGAGATGTCAAATTAGTGCCATATGACACGTACAAGTCGCCCCGGTATCGTAGACAAGACAGTCAATTTCTTCCAGACAGAGTCATTTCCTCTCGGCGTCTGAAGGTTATATCAAAAGATGAGACATCATCCCGAAATGCCAACACGTATTTGAAGCAATCTGTAGTTTCTGGCCATCAAATTAGTAGTTCGAGGGTCACGTAGTAACCCGAGTTTGCTAGGGGGGTCCGGCATGCCCCCCGGAAAAAATTTTGATTCTGAGATGCAATTTCCTGCATTCTGAGGGTCAAAAATGACAATAAATTGACAAAAAATGACAATAATAAAAAAAAATTGATCACAGTGAAATTCGTAGTTTGATACAAACTGGTCGTAGTGGTGCAAAAGGATTAGAAATTCGTATAAAATACGGATAAATCGTAGTGGTTGGCATCTCTGCATCATCCAAAATAATTATTAACCTATCTTCTTCTTCTCGGGTTACTACACTACACTCCACCTAGCCACTGCAGCGCACAGGATCTGGCGCGGTAGTTGAAAACCTCAATGTCTCCAGGTCTATTAACCTATCGTATTTCGTTTTCCATTATTTATGCGACATACGATTTTTTACTGTTCAATGAATACAAAATAACTATAAAACGTACAGAAAATTTATCACGAAAATTGCTGGAGCGTGTTATGGATAATTCAGTTCCTGGTGTCGTCTTTCACGCTTATACGAGGCAGGTTGCCTACGTTTGGTTTGTATTCACATCACACAGGCAGTTCGCAATCCTTAAAATTATACAGAGATTGTAAAATTTACCTAGGGTTTTTACTTTGAAGCTAAACTATAGATTACTTGTGATACCTAACACTTTGATAGTGATCAACATAGAATAACACACAGGCACGCACGCACGCTCACACACACACACACGCACGCGCACGAACACACACACGCACACACACACGCACACACACACGCACACACACACGCACA
>NW_014578763.1:92827-95058 GCF_000485595.1 Priapulus caudatus
CTCACACACACACACGCGCGCGCGCACGAACACACACACGCACACACACACGCACACACACACGCACACACACACGCACGCACACACATCACAAGATGTCCGTATTTGTAAATAATAAAAAAATAAACTATATGCATCATCACCACGACAAGGACAGAACACAGCGCTGACAGTCTCCGAATATCTTTACATTATTACTGATCATTATTGAGGCGTGGGAGAGTGGTATGGAGCATGAATATTAAATAAGCCCCCTAGCTTGTCTACAAATAATGATGAAAGCTACAGAAATCACATCCAATCAGGTACCTTGTGCATAATCAGCTCAGACTATGCTCAGTTTCCATCCGACAATGCAAGAAATGAGTTTCTGAGAATTTGTTATGAAACGACAACGGATTAGACAAATGTTCAAAATTCAAAATTTCTCACTAAAATTATCAGGTGAGCAAGCCCCTAAGCTAAATTTTTTCGCCAAAAACCCGAAATGCAAATCGTTACTCAGAAAGAAGGCGTCATAATAATAATTTTGGGGTAAAACATTCAGTCTTTTTTTTCCAAAGTTTCATTGAATTTTGAGAGTGTCACATTTAATAGGAAAAGTGGGCGATTTGGAATGAAATGACCCAAATCCCCCTAATTACAATTCATTGCCAAATCTGGAGCTGTGAAATAACGGAAAGACTAAATGAAGAACTAACCGATCTTAACGCTTCGGACGAACTAACATGTAGGTTTCTAGCCAATCAGCATCGTGATAGTGACGTTGGTCTTTTGTTGTAACGACGTGTCGCAAAATCAATGAATGTCACGTGTGAAACCAACACATGTATAAACTGGTCGGGTTTCACTGATCGCAAAAAAATATCGAAAAAACTGGCAATAATCTCGAAGAGGTACAGTTATCTTATTTGGACAAATAAGTAAGTTAGCGCAATCGTAGCTCTACGTTTCTCTTCCGAGCTACTTCAGCCCCATTTAACTTTTTACTACGACTATAACGTGAGTCTCACGACTCGCATCAATTTCCTCTGCCTGCATGAAAATTGCCGACCAGTTATGACCATGTAATAATGTATACGGCAACGCGCTTCTCTAGAAAAACACTATATATTCATAAGCACTCAATTAATATAATATATAATTTAAATATTAAAACACAACACTGATAACCATAATGCATCTCACACTGGCATGCACACACGATTTAGATTCGCACAGCAGTGGGAATCAAAACGTTTATCCGCACATCTAATCACCGTAACGATGCTGTGTATAGCATAACACAAGAATATTTGTCACGGACAATAATGACAGTATCGACTATAGCAACGTTGCCTCAAGTGCAGTTCCTTCAACATGCACACTTACACTGGCAGCAATACAGCGTATGCTCTATATCTGTTGATGCCCACAATTTAATTAACTCTCGAAAGTTGCAGCCATGGTAAATCAAGCTGTAAATCAGGAATAATTAATGGAATCACCATCACTTATCTTGCAATAAAAGTCCAGAGAACCTCTCCGAGTGCTTGTTTAAGTGAGCCAATAAACCACTCTCACAGTGCAATGAACACTTGAAAGCCGAGAAGAATTTTATAACAGTATCGACCTAATACTGCTGGCTGAATGCTTTACGCCTATGCCAATAATATTAATTACATATGGAAATTGGAATTAGCTGAAATTTAGTTAGTTTAAACCTTGCCATTCATTATGGCCAACAAATAAAATTGATGTAATCGTATACATACAAATTATGCCTGCATTCTTTTTAAAAACTACAGACTCTTAGAAAGGTTCTCAAACATTAAATTTCATTGTAATATCTCGCAATGCTAGGACAGGAGATTGAACTTATTGGATCAAGACATGTACCAGGAGCCCGTTGTCAGAAACAAAATTAGTCTTAACATTAGTCTTAACAATAACATTTTCTCGTAGACCATCTACAGTGCTTTGTTTCGTATTGTTCTCAGGAAATCTGCTACAATTTTTCATTCAGGTAACTTTGCAGCGTTTCTGTCGACGGTCTAAGAGAAAAAGTTAATGTTAAGACTAATGTTAAGACTAATTTTGTTTCTGACAATGGGCCCCTGCTCCACAACCTTTAAGTGAGTAAATTCCCCGATAGATGGAGCCACATTCTGGTGGAAGTTGTGACAGACAACCGAATCGTGTACTGGGGAGAAATACTCATTTTTCCGAAAATAGCCGAACGGTATACCGTT
>NW_014578763.1:95068-99428 GCF_000485595.1 Priapulus caudatus
ACTATGTTAAGACTAATTTTGTTTCTGACAATGGGCCCCTGCTCCACAACCTTTAAGTGAGTAAATTCCCCGATAGATGGAGCCACATGCTGGTGGAAGTTGTGGCAGACAACCGAATCGTGTACCGGGGAGAAATACTCATTTTTCCGGAAATAGCCGAACGATAGTAGGGCGCAACTTCGGGATCGCTCGGGTTCATAATACACATGTGTACACACGCATTGTGTACCCTAACCCTAACCCTAACCCTAATCTAACACTAACCCTAAACAGAAAAATTAAAAAATTAAAAAAATTAAAAATAAACAGATGGGATTCGAACCAACATAACCAAATACCCTGGTATGTAAAATGAGTATTTCTCCCTGGTGCAATAATCCAGACAACCTGCTTACCTGGAGTGGATTTTCTGCGCGACGGTTGACAGAATAACAGAACTGCAGTTGATGGAGCGCTTTGGCAAGATCCTTGTCTGACATCAGGTGATCAAAAGACATGTCTACAGCAACCTGCAAAGGGCATACACACAATATAAGAACAACAGTTGCCGGGTCTGGATTTCAACACGACAATAATATCAAGTTGCCTTCCTTACTTGCTGTAGTGCCTCTGGAAATTGGCCGATATCGGCATTAATAAGTTACCGTGCCGTGGCTGCCCTACCTAGGTTCCCAAGCCTACCTCGTCTGCTGCGATGATCTTCCCATAAATGTTTTAATACAAACTACATTTCCACAGAATAATTCATGGCATTTAAATTGTGATGAAAACGTTTTTTATTGCACTACTAACTATTGCTGATGAAATGTAAATCAACCAGCAATAATTTATCTCAATCTTTGCTCTGAGAGAATTCGCAAAAGCACAGATATCTGCTATTGTCATAGCCAAGCATGTTTACAATAGCATATACTCAGGTTTTCCTGATTCGAAATTTTGACATTTTTTTTGAGATTCACCAACTTATATATTTTTTGCAAACATCAAGTTCTGTAAACAAAATTTTCCCATTTGCGACATGCTTCAGACTTGATGCAAACACAGAAACAGCCTAAAAACAGATATTTGACACTAGATTTAAACCCCTTACTCATAGGCAAAAACCCTTATACTTACATAATTACCAAGGTCATGACTATAAGTTATTAGCTTAACTATGGTATTATGGGTTTGAAACTATAAGTATCTTTGAAATACGAACTTGGATTGCACAATTGGATGCTTCCATTTTCTTCCAGCGTTTTGGCGGTGGAATTTCAATACCAGCTGCTAACTGCTCGGCACGCCTGTTTTTCTTTCTTTGTTTTTCTTCCTTCCTGCCAAAAACATACAAAAACTTCATAAAAAGGTGAGCTTTAGATACTTGTCGAACTATCGCCATTAATCAGGTACTTTAAACTATAATTATACCATAGTAACTCTATGGTATCGTTAGTTTAAACTAAGATAGTAACGGTGCACTATACCTCAATGGTCCTGCACCGTAAGCATTCAGATTCAGATAGTTTAGTTACAAGTAAATTCCATTGTGCCAGTACAAGTTGGTCTCTAACAACCACTAACATAATGGCAATAGCTGAATAAAATCAGCATATGGAATTTATCACTAGAATTTAGACCCAAGCCTAGATAATAACAAAGTAACGATTTTTCATGCAGGGTTTGTCTTGCTATCTCACTATCTGATTATGAAGTACTAACTCACCTTGCTCCATAACAAACACACACATACGCGCACATGCACACACGCACGCGCACGCGCGAAGGTCTTGGTTCTTACCTTTTCTCTGTGCGAGAAGCCTGTAGACGCATTCTCTTTTCAAGTTTCTTTCTTTGGTTTTTTGAAAGTGAAGCATTTTGTTCTGAATCTTCAACTGCTACTTCAATATCAGCTTTCATCCTGGTCAACTGTGTGAAATCAACTGAAGTGACAGGCGTCATTAATTGACATGTAATATCGGATCCATCCAAGAGAGATAAGTTAACCATGCCGGTGCTTTACTGACGGTGAGGAGCTTGCAAGCTCATGTTCTGTTACAAATGTACTGTCTTTAAATTAATAAATAAATAAAATAATAATAAAATAAATGCCAACCCACAACCTGAACATTGGCTTTGTGGCACTTCGTTGCCAAGATTGTATTTAGGACGCTTGACGGACTTGCGGCCCCGGTTATTGCGCGCAGCGCACAGCGTGCGGCGAAGACGCGCCCCCACAGCGAATACGCCGCCCCCTTTTTGTCCACTTAGACAGATATGTTAGACAGGGGTCTGAAAACGAACTCCGCGAAAACGGGGCGGAATCCAACCGAAATTTCGCGATCGACGGCTAGAGGCCATCTCCAAACGCCCCCTAGAAATTTTTTGGGGTGGCGCTCCTCACGGGTAACACGTAGTAGCTCCTACAAGAAACCCTAAGAAATGCTGTCACTCAGCGACCACGCGCTCGCTCATTCGCCGCTACGCGATGACGTGGGCTACTGCCAAATATAGCGTCACGTCTATCACAGAGGTTTTAATGAAGACGCGTACGGCGCTCCACGTTGGCTGGCGCGGTCTAGATGCTATCTCCAAAACCGCCGCCGCCGCGGCGCCCCTGGCTGCGTACGTGGCATGTTTTTACCAACCTCGTGACCCCGCGCTGCCCGTGGCGATGGCACATCACGCGAGCACGTGCTGGCGTGGCCGTGCCAGTATTTACATGTAGCTAATCTTACGTATACTGGCCCCTGCTGCCCCTCCCTCCAAGACCGCCGTAGTCAAGCCGGTGTACGTCTGACGAAACTGCGCGATGTTACGCTTCCCGCTATACGGATTCGCGCGCCCGCCCTCCTTCGGCGTGCGAATTCGTATAGTGGGCAGCGCGAGATGCTACATACAACACCCCGCGGTCGCGTGTGCCCAGTCCCGCGGAAGTGCGCGGCTTAACCGCTCTCGGTAAGTATAACCTCTCTTGCCTGTACTCGGTTCAATGATAGAGTCTAGAGATGATGTCCAGTACGGTGATTGGATAGGATGATGTTAGTTGATAAGATAGGACTGGACATCTTCTCTATCCCTGAGCCCCTGTACTCTGTAGGCTAAATAACTCACAACACAACTAGAACTTCAGTCTCAATCACCGCTAAACTTTACATTTTCAATCAGAATGTAAAAAGTAACACGAGACTTCCTATACTCACTGAAACTCCTCGTGTTGATCTGTCAATTACAACAAGATAAGGCTCCCACTCTCCTTATTCGTTACTGTGTCTTATGAAGAATATTATTCTGTATATTTATTACGAAACAATCTCGCTTGCAGTGGGCGCAGCCATCTTTACTTTTTACCTCGACCACCACGTTGCCCATATGATTTTTCTTAGTTTTACTAATCGCAGACCAAACATATGATACATATATTCTATATTTTGTTTAATAGTTAATGTTAAGTGTAATTCAATTTAATAAATATATTATTTTGTAAATTACATTATTATCACAGCGCCTTTTCTCATCATTCCTTATAAACAAACATGGCGTCAGTCAGCAAGCAAGAATATTTACAGAGATATTTATCTAGTAGTAGTAGTACTGCAGATAATAAGCAGCTTAAGAAAAAGAGAAAAAAGAAAAATGCAGCAAATACAGTTGCACCAAGGTACTGGGTTGAAAGCATCTTCAGACATGCTTTGCTAATAACAAAGTATTATCATTTAACGATTCGTGTTTTGCATTTAAATGCAAAACTTGCATGATTGACCTAAAAGGATACTTTAAAAATAATTTTAGCGAGGATAAGTGTAATAGATGTAATAACGATATGAAAGAAAATATGGAACATGTATATAATTGTGATAGTTATGAAAAATATAAGGGGGGACAAGAAATAGATAACTGGAAAAGGGACAACCATGGACTATTATAGTATTAAAACCTGAATTAGATTATGTACGGAAAATTCTGTCGATCCGTGACACTAACATGTAGAAAATTAGAGGCGACGTTTACCCCTTTGTTTTCTAGATGAACCCCGCACTCGTTGATTCGGGTGCCTTGTGAAATACAAGAGAGGGAACCAGATACAAGATACAAGATGCTGTTTTATCTTGTATCAGCTGCCACTGGCACTGCCACTGCACTGGCACTGGCACTGCCAGGCCTCATTCAATTTCACACACTCACAGTCACACTCACAGTGACGGTCGCAGTTTTGCAGTAGCTCAAAGAAACGGTCACATATGAAAATACCAAATGCGAAACTTGAAAGATCGATATGTAGCATTTTGATTTTAGTTTGGCAACCTGTGGCTGTGGTCAGGCTACCGAAAAAAATACACGGGAGCGGCGAGCGATTTCGCTCCCGTCAGCTTTCAAAGCG
>NW_014578763.1:101180-107415 GCF_000485595.1 Priapulus caudatus
AACTAACTCATGGCAATTAAGAGAATTGAACTAATACAGATAACAGATCTGCGGGCTTGCGAGTCTAAGCTGATTGTTGTCGTTCTAGCATGCGCATCATAGACGATGACATAGACCTGCAGAGCTTAGGGACAGCACCAGCAGAGACGGGTGTGGAACAGGTGGAGGATGATGAGGGCCCCGCTGTCGCAGCATTCATCGATGAGAGACCGGAACACGTCTGGAAAACGGAGGCGTATAGAGAGGACCCTCACTGGAAAATCATAGGTACGGCTTTTGAGCATCACCGCATTTTTTTGTATGGATCCGATGCAGAAAATATTGACCTTATTACTCAAAATTATTGATTTCCAAATATTTTTTCATGACAGCGCCTATGACGTCGCCCTACTTGTAACCCTAATAATTATATAATAATATAATTAACTTATATTAGTGCCATAATTATTCAGTGTAGTGGGTGTGTCGGAAGTTACATGCAGCCTGAGGTTTTTACTTTGTGGTCGTTAGCTATGGATGATTTGTTTTTTTTGTACACCGATAAGTCTGACTTTGGGTTAGTTTACTTGGATTGTGTCTTGGTTGTTTGTCAGGTGATAAAACGGAGGGGTCGGCACACCAAGAATTTAGTTGCGGTGTCTCACCAGAAAGAAGGAAACATTCTTCTGACAGCGAAGGGTCACCTATTAGGCAGAGACATGATTCTGGAAGTGACCAATCACCTCACAGGAGACAGAGACATGATTCTGGAAGTGACCAATCACCTCACAGGAGACAGAGACATGATTCTGGCAGTGACCAATCACCTCCCAGGAAACAGAGACATGATTCTGGGAGTGACCAATCACCTCCCAGAAGACAGAGACATGACTCCGGTAATGACCAATCACCTCCCAGGAGACAGAGACACGATCCTGGTCCTGATAAACCGCTTCATAGAACGGCTCGACGTAATCCTGTTACCAGTGACCAGTTACCTCCTAGGAAGCATAGACAACATTCTGACAGTGACCAATCGCCACCAAGAAGACGACGTGCACATGGGTCGGACAGTGACCAATCGCCAGTGAGAAAACGAAATCGAGCATCAGATGACGATCTTTCTCCGCCTAGAAGGTCCGGTGCTTCTAACGCAGCATTGTCGTCTTCCGTGAAAAATTCCACGCGGCTGGATAAGATGACCTCGGGTGTGAAAGCAGGCTTGCAAGATGCGAGAACTCTGAGAGATGAGAACACAAAAGCTCGGCGAAGAGAGGACAGAGTCTTTGAGAAGGTGGGCCGTGGAAGCGTGTTTTTTATTACTTTTTTCTAGTAGTGCAATGTAAACATAAGGACGCCAATCATTAGTTTTCTTGCATTCAGTTATGACTAATTGTTTATGTTAATTTGTTTGACCGAGGAGACACTTTTCTGTTAATTAATTGGTAATAAAGAGTGTCATCGCTTTTCTTTGTACGATGGATAAACATAATTCACCACCTTCACGTTTAATTCCACTAGAATTAAGACAGCATCTGTGATCTTAGTGTAACATGTCTAGCACAGCCACACGATTATACTTCCTCATTTCCTGTGCCAGAGCAATCCAGAGGTGCTAGGCAAGAATGCGGAGACCGTGTTTCGGGAGAGGAGTACGGGAGGTCGAAGAAATATGAAGGAAGAACGACGAGAAAAGAAGCGGGATGAGCAGAAAAAGGCAGAGATGGAAGAGAAGTACCTTGAATGGGGAACAGGGTACGTGACATTCACGCTGTCTGTTAATATTCTGTGCTCGTTGACATAACAGCTCGGATATGCAAACTCACTTTTCGATCGTTTATTCTAATTATATCGGTGACCACGTTGCGCCATGTTTTCCGTTGGCAAAGAAATTTGTCTCAAAATCTCTGCGATTTTTAAATGAATTTCAAATTAGTATGAAAATTGCGATTCTCTTTTGTGGCCAATAATGCCATAAATCTCCAACTCTAAATTTTCAAGCTGGTTAATAGTAATATATTCAATAATAGGTAAGACTATATTTTACTAGAGATTTAGTATCGTTGGCTGTATTTGAGATATCATTGTTTTTTTTAGTCTTCCGGCTTTATATGATCGCAATCATCTCGAAATTTTAAGAATGAAGGAAGCGATGGTGTTTATGCGAAACCGCTCGTTCATTGCAGCGTGAAACAAAAGGAGCAGCAGAAAACGCAGCTGGAGACAGACCTCTACGAGATGTCGAAGCCGCTCGCTCGTTACCGTGACGACAAAGATCTGGATGAGGTGCTGAAGAACCAGGACCGGGATGGAGACCCGATGTTGGCTTTCTTGAAAAAGAAGAAGTCGTCGTCGCAAGGAGAAGCCAAGATTCGTAAGCTCGTATCAAACATCGTCGTTTATATCGCAGTAGGCACTACATCACCGGAGAATATCTGCAATTGAACTCTGGGATGAATGCAGTCGAACACGTTAGTGCCAACTAGTTACTGTTAGTGTTCACCTGTATAGAATAAACACCTGTCTATAAAGGACAATTGACATTTTTTCCCCAAGTTGCAGTTCTACAGTGAAATCCCCTTTATAGCATGACCACAGTCTGTAAAGGACAATTTTCTCTCTACCCTATAATAACCTTTATACATACGTCTAACTGCATATCCTTGTAGTTCATGCATTGAGTCCCTTTGGCGAATTGATTCATTATTTATCTGAGTATATAGTAATATTATAATTAAAGCACGGCTACGCAGGGATAAAAAAACTCGTGTGCAGTTTGTCGCTTGATTTCTTGCTTCCGTATAGAAATTATAATGCGAACTGTTTGTGACCTGTCATCATCACAGAACGACCAACATACAGAGGACCTCTGCCGCCTCCGAACAGGTTTGGTTTGATGCCTGGATATAGGTGGGATGGCGTCGATCGCTCACGCGGTTTTGAGAAAGAGCTTTTCATAAGGTAAAATATTGATTTTGCACGATAGTTAGGGCTTGTGAATTAACACCTGTTAGTTTTTGTTATGTAGACTGGTATTCTCCAGTTATGGGCAAAAACATTCTTTGCAGCGGTGTACAGCATCTAGTGCCAATAGATGGCATTGCAAGCACATAAGTCAAGGAGCTAAATATAACAAGGAGAGGAAGCGCCGCCATATCTGGCCCAAATTTGGGTGCGGCAGAGACCCTAGAACAGATAGTGTTCTATTCTCCATGGGTTCGGTCTGCACAGCCGTTTCAGCTGATTATGGTCCATAGATGGCGCCTTTGAGGCGAAAAGCACACAGCCAAGCCGCTTCCTCTCCTTGTTATATTTAGCTCCTTGACATAAGTAAGGTAGCCAAGTTTGCATGGTTAATGATCTATTGATGGTCTTTTATAATGTCTAGACTAGATGTAACACGTACATAGATTACTAATCCTTTTTTTATTCAAGAATTCAAACTAGTGTTTTTTTCCTACATGTCACTCATCCTTGTAAGCTTAGCTTTAACTCATAATGACTAAATGCCCTTCAAAATTCCTTACTGAAGTACAAAAAGTTCTGTGTTTACACACTTGATATAATACATGGTAATTCACATTTATTACCTTTTTAAAGTATTTGCTGGGATTTCTGAAGTGTATTGGCTGTCCCGACATGCATGCGTGACATTTGGAAGCTAGACCACATGAATAATCTGCTTTGCAAACTGCACATGTTCGCGCTGTTTTCAATCTATACATCAGATTCTCTTTGCGTCTCAGAATGTCGAGCAAAAAGGCAGTGGAATCGGAAGCGTACAAGTGGAGCGTCGAAGACATGTAAATGGAACTGCACGGATGTACGCGACACATGACACTCGAAGCGTACATGCTCCACGTGTGTTCGTACATGCTGGTATTGTAGATATATACCCTTGTACAGACAGATATGCCATCATGGGAGTACAGCCAACACACTCATTGTTAGGGAAATGACAACTTGCGTATGCTGGGCCCCCCTGGCATTGCGCGTGCCTCGGCTGTGTATGAGGCGCTTGGGTCTGTTACTAGTTCATTTTTTATCAGCTAGCCAGTGATTTCCAGAGTGAGATCAAGTTGGCATAAATCTAATGTAATTTGCTGTCGATTCTCTCTCATAGAGGGCGCTCTAGGTCATGTGTTAATCCATCAGGTTTTATTCATTTTTATTCCTATTCGTCGCAGAGTCTTGACTGTAAAAAAGCAAGAAGTTTACTTGCACTCTTATACACTGCCAACTCGAGTGTGCACATAATGAGGAGTGATTGCTTGTTGCTATGTGTGAAAGCTGGGTAATGTGGCTTGGTGTGTCTGGGTAGGGCAAGAACTCAAATAACTGTGTAAATCAGCAGTAGTCATTCAACAGGTTTGCTTGAAAACAATGATGCATTGATTTATGTAGATATTTGAGTATTAGACATGTTAAGAAGAGAGTAGAGCATATTAATTACCCATTTGCACATCGTAGATTATAGATCTGAAAGGAATTATTGGGTTGCATGTTTTACATACTTTACGTAAATAAATACATCTTCACGAGATATTTGTACCACAGTGAATGAATGTTGAAGGATATTGATCGATTTCCGTAATTAATTCTACTACATTTTTGCATTTAGAAATCCATAATATTTACTGCATTTTTGCACGTCCTGACACAATATGTACTCGTAATCTTTAATGAAATAACATTGCCTGAATGCTCACAAGCTTATATCCCACGAAGGCAGTTTCTTGTAATAAATGATTGCTGTATCGGTTCACTGCTCTGAACACGTTACTAAGTACAAAAATGCTAACTATGGATTACACTTGTCACGTATGCGTTTTTTTCGGAATGGGTAGCAAGTCGATAAACAATACAAATTGTGTCCCAAAGTGATGAGCGTAGGATGTAGTATAAAATTAAGCGCATGCGCAATTCACTCTATACATGTTTGTTCGCATACTAAACCCGCAAACTAATGTCGAACTTTCGTTTTCTGGCCCCCTGTTGTCCAACTAGAACTTCAGTCTCAATCACCGCTAAACTTTACATTTTCAATCAGAATGTAAAAAGTAACACCAGACTTCCTATACTCACTGAAACTCCTCGTGTTGATCTGTCAATTACAACAAGATAAGGCTCCCACTCTCCTTATTCGTTACTGTGTCTTATGAAGAATATTATTCTGTATATTTATTACGAAACAATCTCGCTGGCAGTGGGCGCAGCCATCTTTACTTTTTACCTCGACCACCACGTTGCCCATATGATTTTTCTTAGTTTTACTAATCGCAGACCAAACATATGATACATATATTCTATATTTTGTTTAATAGTTAATGTTAAGTGTAATTCAATTTAATAAATATATTATTTTGTAAATTACATTATTATCACAGCGCCTTTTCTCATCATTCCTTATAAACAAACATGGCGTCAGTCAGCAAGCAAGAATATTTACAGCGATATTTATCTAGTAGTAGTAGTACTGCAGATAATAAGCAGCTTAAGAAAAAGAGAAAAAAGAAAAATGCAGCAAATACAGTTGCACCAAGTAGTAGTAGTAGTAGTACTGCAGATAATAAGCAGCTTAAGAAAAAGAGAAAAAAGAAAAATGCAGCAAATACAGTTGCACCAAGGTACTGGGTTGAAAGCATATTCAGACATGCTGTTTTATCTTGTATCAGCTGGCACTGGCACTGGCACCGCCAGGCCTCATTCACACACTCACAGTCACAGTCTCACACTCACAGTGACGGTCGCAGTGACACTGACGCTGTTTTGCAGTAGCTCAAAGAAACGGTCACACATGAAAATACCAAATGCGAAACTTGAAAGATCGATATGTAGCATTTTGATTTTAGTTTGGCAACCTGTGGCTGTGGCGGTCAGGCTACCCGGCTAGTCGGATAGGCCCTCATTTAAAAGTGGTGACGGTAGTATTTTGGGTTCAAGGATAGAGAACATGGGTCCCAATAAAACCAATGTCATTTACATCAATATAAATATAATATTACACACTTTTTTTTTATAAGAATCGTACTTTTTTTTTGAGCCTCGTGATTCTTAGAAAATCGACATTTTGAGCGTTAAATAATTCTTAAATAATTCTTAAATAATTGTTGAAAAAATCGACTTATATTTTCATTAAAACTGTTAAATGCGATGGCATGTAAAACGTGGTGGTTGAACGAAAGAGGAAAAGACTAATATCCAATAAAAGAACCAATGTATAACACAACAAGAAAGTAACCCCTCTTTTTCAAAA
>NW_014578763.1:107498-109932 GCF_000485595.1 Priapulus caudatus
GGGGGGGGCGGCAATGAGCAGGTCAAGTGTGCGAATCAGGGGCGTAAATCCGTACCGAGGAGTGGGGGGGGGGGGGATCGGCGATAGCCATCACATACTAGCACGAGCACAAGCCCACAATAATTTACGCACACGCGCCCCTTGGCTACACGCCTGCACAGACGTAGGAGCCTTCCATAACCTACTAAATTACGTTGCTCATGTATATTAACAATAACAATATGTAACTGTAGAGATAGTCTAACAATGTCAAGCTATGAATATATAAAAACTCAGCTACTTGACTCATGATATTGGTTACACTGTATGGCATGTCATCTAACTGTACACTCTTGAGCAACAGCAGCGACAGTATGAGACCTGTCAGCGGCAACGAAGACTCATCCAGCCCTCGCAACACCAGCGACTGCTTGTAGACATGTCGAATGACTGCACAGACCACAACTACCTATCTGTGGGCCAGGTGAAGGCTACCAGGCACCTCGGCCACTGACCATATGGCTTCCTACCACAAGGCTTCACCAGCGGGTGCCATTGATTACGCAAACTATAAGCGAGACATGAGGAATGCCCAGCCATGCCCAACGTAATCAGGGGCTGGCCATTACAACCGCATCCCCAACCACACCGGCAATCCACTCCAGCACTATGGAGCCTCTGCAACGACATGCATATCATTTATCACAACTGACAACGGAAGGACGACGGACTCAAGGTCCCAAGGATGCGCGACTAACCCTCGTTGTTGTACGCGAATATAAGCATGTTACGCGACTAACCACATAACTTTAGCGCGAGTAATTATTATATATTTTTACATAATTTTTGTGAACGGTTAAAATTCTTTTCGCAAGGTAAATGGTAATAGACCTGCTATACAATGACGATCACGAAAACATACCCGTATCACCAGCTATTCAACTTATATTACCATTTACCATTTACCAGCTATCAAAGCTTTCAACTTTTATTATATAACGAATGGCCAATAGTTTTACATGACTCAGTAACCAAGGTTGCATCGATTCTCTTTTCAAAATCATTTTACAGTTACGAAAACGTTATTCGCCATATAAATTAGGGCTCATAACTTTCATTTGGCGGGGGGGGGGAGTATAATGACGGACCCTCTCGGCCGTTATAATTGTTGTGTTAAACTTGGCGAAATGTCACGACTATGTTAGAATTTAACTATATATGCCATCAGGTCCTTTGGACAATTAAAAGACATAGGTAACGTTTCTAACAAGTTTGACGACAGTTCAACAGCCTAGAACAGGGGTGGGCAAACTGCGGCCCGCGGGCCGCATGCGGCCCTCTACGGGGTTCTGTGCGGCCCGCGGAAGCCTGCAGAAAAAAAAAGAAAAAAACAAAAAAAAATCTTTTTTTTAAATCAATAAATTTTTGTGAAAGTCAACATGTTTGTGCTTGAACCCGAGGCTGACTTTTTCAGTGTCATACAGATTAGTGTTCTATTGTCTCTGGTTCGCTCTGCAACGCCATTTCAGCTAATTATGGTCCAGAGATGGCGCCCTTGAGGCGAAACGTACATATTATCAAGAGTAGATAAATAACATGATATAACTGTTATTTATCTACTCTTGATATTATCTTAGAGCGCACCGCCCGATTTTAAAAGATGCGGCCCTTTGACTTTTCATGGCCCACTGATGTGGCCCTCGCTTTGAAAAGTTTGCCCACCACTGGCCTAGAACGTAGGCCTTTGTGAATCTATGCAATCTGCGGTAAGACAAATAGGTAAAAATGTAGGCAGGGGATATAAAAGAGGCATAAAATCAAAGGTATCACCCTTTCGTCATAGCACCCTCTAGTCCAAAAAGGGCGCGACCTGACGAATGACGCAAGATAGGTCGCGCCCCACACAGTATTTTTGAGTAAGTCCGAGTTGTGTAAACCGCACGCACCTAGACAAGCAGTCACCGCTACATACGAAAGAAAAACTTTGTTTGACATTGTTTGATCGTCATTTGTATAGCTAGTAATTGTGCTTGTTGTTGACTGGATAATTTATTAATTGATAAAGTACAAGTTTCATTCGATATTCTCAAGTCTCTGTTTATTGGCATATATGTGGTATTTAGCGTAGCACATTAAGTGAGATTTTACAACTCATACGCCGTAGTGATTACATACAGCAAGCCTCAGGGCTTAGCTATACCTTCCTCTAGATCTTGACTACCTTCTCCTCCGCCGCTTTTTCTCACTCTTCCACCTCTCTCTCCCTCACAAAGTAATACATTATCAAGAGTACGTAATGGGAGAATCCTACAATTATATTACTATCCTGAATCTATTTATACTTCCAGAAGATAATTCACTAATAATAGGCGAAAGAGAGAAGAGAAACATTAAGACTAGTAGTAAATACATTTCGTGTGTATTTACCTTCATTTTACCATTGAAACGTTCCAAG
>NW_014578763.1:113108-113601 GCF_000485595.1 Priapulus caudatus
CCATGGTGCTGTTACTTGCTGCTTAGTGATGCTAGGATCAGATGGAGCTTGCCCGGACCGATGTAATGTGGCGCTGCTACGGTTACAGGTTGCCATGGTGCTGTTACTTGCTGCTTAGTGATGCTAGGATCAGATGGAGCTTGCCCGGACCGATGTAATGTGGCGCTGCTATCGATTACAGGTTGCCATGGTGCTGTTACTTGCTGCTTGGTGACGCTAGGATCAGATGGAGCTTGCCCGGACCGATGTAATGTGGCGCTGCTATCGGTTACAGGTTGCCATGGTGCTGTTACTTGCTGCTTGGTGACGCTAGGATCAGATGGAGCTTGCACAGACTGATGTAATGCGGCGCTGCTATCGGTTACAGGTTGCCATGGTGCTGTTACTTGCTGCTTAGCGATGCTAGGATCAGATGGAGCTTGCACGGACCGATGTAATGGGGTGCTACTATCGGTTAAAGGTTGCCATGGTGCTGTTACTTGCTGCTTGGTGA
>NW_014578764.1:0-3720 GCF_000485595.1 Priapulus caudatus
GAAGCGCAGCCGAAGAGCCGACAAGCGGGGAGGAGCGGGGGCAGAGATATTTCTACTAACACGAAATAAAGGGCAAATATTTTCACAGGCCGAAGAGCCAAAACTACTCACGCGCCCATCGAGAAATAATTTCAACTAATGCGATTATTTACGTTACATTCAATTTTCGGCGGCCCTTGAATTGAGCACGAAACATTAGGAACGAAGGCCAGATAGCCTGCCTAACGACAACGCTCCGCTAATTTGTCCTTCAACGATTTAGCTTCGGCTGTTATAGGGAAGAGAAGCCTGCTGGTGCGATGGTTGCGCTGAGCCCACGATTTCAAGCACGCGGTCCTGTTGCGGCTATTGCAAATTTCAATTAGAACACGCAGCGATCGCGATTATATTCTGCATTATTCAGGCGCCAAACTTACGCCGACAGCGAGATTTTGAAAGCGTTTATTGATTTCGACCCTTCCCCTCCCACTCCAATCCATCATCCCTTTCCTCTTCGTCTCTTACCCATTACCTCCGCCTGCCCCTCCCTTCTTCCTCCCTTACGCTTCTCTCCTCACCCCTACTTTCTTCACCTCTCTCTTCCCTCCGCCCCCTCCTCGCTCCTCCTCCCCCTCCTCTTCCACTCCCTCTTTTCGTAGCTACCCTCCCGTCTCTTCCATCGGGCTCTCCTTCCCCTCCCTTTGCTCTCTCCCTCCTTTGCTTTCCTCCCCTCTGCCCTTTCCTTCCCTCACGAAGCGTAGAAACGGAAGCAAACAGCGTTAGTGATATGCAGTTGTATCTCTGTTGGAGTGGGCCTGCTTTACGTCGCATGGCAGCGTGTGTGCATCGTCCACGCCCTTAGCCCATCACCACTAGAGCTTCCCTCTCCCGCCACCCTCCCTCTCTCCCTATCCTCCCTCTCGCCTCTCGCCCTTCTCTTCTTCTCATCCCTTTTCCCTCTCTGCTCTCTCTCTGCTCTCCGCTTGCCGTCCCTCTCTCCCTCTCTCCTTACTCTTCTTCTCGCCCTCTCTTCCTCGCTCTCAATCCCTCTCTCTCTCTTCTCCTTCCCCCTTATTCTCTCTTCCTTTGTCGGCCGCCCCTCTCTCTCTCTCCTTCCCACTGCCTCCCTCCTTCCTTCCTCCCACCTCGCGTCAATACGGTCAGTCTGCGCGCCGTGCGGCGAACGCGCATATTTACAGTCACCCTCTCTCCCTCTACTCTCACTCTCTCCCTCTCTCTACTCTCTCTCTCTCTCTCTCTCCTTCCTTCTCTACTCTCTTCTTCCTCTTCCCTCTCTCTCTCTCCGCTCCCTCCTACCTCTCCCTCTCTCCTCTCTCTCCTTCCCTCTTTTCTCTCTCTCCCTCCCCACCCTCTCCCTCTCCTTCCCTCCCTCCCGCCCTCCGTTAATGCGGTCACGTCTGGCGCTCCACCGGCGTGCTGCGGCGGGCATGGTTCACCAGCTCAACGCCTGCTCGCTTCTCTTCTTCTCTCCCTCCCTCTCTCCCTTCCTCCTCTCGCCCTCTCTCTTTCTCTTCTCTCTCCCTCCCTCTCTCTCCCTCTTTCCTCTCTCAATCCCTATCTCTCTCCTTACCCCCTCTTCTCTCTCCCTCCCATCCTCCTCCTTCCCTCGCCCTCCACCCTCCGTAATACGGTAAGTCTGCCGCGTGCTGCGCGGCGGATGCTTCACCAGTCACCCTCTCCCTCTTCTTTTCTTCGCGCTTCCCGCTCTCTCTCTACTCCCTCCTACCTCTCTTCCCTCTCCCTTCTCTCCCTCTCCCTCTCCCTCTCTCGCACTTCCCCTTCTCTCTCTCTCTCTCACCTCCACCCTCTCCCTCTCCTTACCCTCCCTCCCGCCCTCCGTAAAGCAAATTTTTGGCCGGGTCAGTCTTGCGGCGTGCTGCCGGCGGAAGCCGATCCTGGCTGGCGGTACGCATATTTACCAGTCAGTCGAGAGCTGCTTTATGGTTCGATGCACGTGCGGACAGTATGAAAGCCCTGCCGAAGCAGCAAGCAGCAGAATGGCGGGGCGGCCCGGGAGCGGAGGGAGGGAGGAGATGGAAGCGGAGGAAGGAGCAGCGCAAGGGAGGACAGGGAGAGTGGAAGGGATGCGGTGAGTGACTTGTGAGGAGAGGAATGGAGGAAGGGACGAGGGCAGCTGTGCTGCGGTCGAGAGGGAGGAGATGGGGGGAGAGCGACGAGAGAGAGAGAAGGGAGAGAAGAGAATGCCGGGCTGGGGTACTGGGTGGCAGAGGGCGGGCAGGGGTCGGGGCGAGCGGGGGAGGGTGGGCGGGGGAGGGGTAGGAGAGGTTAGCAGGTATGCGTGCGTGTAGTCGTACGAAATCAGTTGCCAGTCGCAGCCACTTTCTATCTACGGTTGAAACGGAGGGCTATTGCCAGTATTTTGCTTGACATATATAGGTACCAACCGTGTCGGGGGTTACGGCTGGGATGACGTCATGGCGTCGCGTTTACCTACCCAGTGTGGTTAGCTTTACGCTATGATATGATATGCGTAGAATTGTTTTTGCGAGAAAATGGTCATCAGAATATCTTTCTGCGTTCTGTCCGGTTCCTATCTTTCTTTCTCTCTCGCTCTATCTATCTATTCATCTATCTATCTATACATCTATCTATCTATCTATCTATCTATCTATCTATCTATCTATCTATCTATCTATCTATCTATCTATCTATCTATCTATCTATCTATCTATTTATCTATTTATTTATTTATCTATCTATCTNTATATTATATGTTGTTATATATAGTCGATAGATGCGTGTATGACACTTCTGTTCATTATCATTAATTATCATAAATTACACCTTTGCCTTAAGGCGTGTGGGCGACTCGCCGATAGCTGGCGCTGGTGCATACGCCGACAGTGAGATAGGTGGCGCTGCTGCTACAGGTAACGGTGACACCATGATGAGGTTCCTTCCAAGGTGAGTCAACTATATATCTCTATATAATAATTATCTATATTATCTTAATATATCTATATACTAGCTATAACTTGGCGCACAAAGTCCCCGACAGCGGATCCGATACAGCACCCATACCACAAAAAAAACATATAAACATATCACAGTTATTAAGTGTGCACGCGGTACAGCACCGTATTGTATGCATTCACAAACAAATATATTGCTTGTTTGAACGGTGCGGGGCTTGTGGATATTACTATGGGGTGGTATAGTGACAGCTTTCTGCAAACCAACTATCGTTATATATATATGTAAATGTACTTCACCCTAATCGTATTTCGCTGCTCCGTGTGGCAAGTTATCAGGCCGTAGAGAGCATGCGGCTGGGGATGAAGCCGAGGGAGGCTGCGGAGGATGCTCTCACCAGGATCAAGGTCAAGTTCAGCGACTTCAAGGGCGCCATCATCGTCGCAAACGTCGCCGGCGACTACGGTAATGTAACGTCACCTGTATATATATATATATATTAATTATTAGGGAAGGACAGAGTTGGGTGCAAGAGTGCGATTTAACGGGATATAAAGGCTAGCAATAGAAATAGGGCAGATTGATAGATACCGGATAGATTAGGGAGAGACAGGGACAGGACAGGGATAGGATTTTGGGGACAGATTAGATAGGATAGGTAGAAGCTAGATAGGAGTAGATTTACGATAGTAGATATAAGATAGGATAGTATAGGATAATAGATAGATAGATAACACTTTGGTAATAATATCACATATATAATAGATATTAAAGTATTAATGATAT
>NW_014578764.1:4642-7086 GCF_000485595.1 Priapulus caudatus
AACAGGGGTTAGTAGAATCCCACAACTCCCCCACAGAGTCACCGCAGTAGACGTTCGATGAGCGCTGTCGCTCTGCGGCACTTGTATTATCTATGTATTAGATTATGTACCGTATATTATCTTATATGATCTGCGCACACGAATATAATGAATAATATATAATAAAATATAATGAATAACGAATAATATGATCTTCACGCGACTCGGAAGAGAGCTGGACCACGCACAGGCGTCTGCCTTTTTCGCTTGGCAGCCATTTTCTTGTAAGGCTGTGAATCGACATGATCTTATATCGTTTACTATCATGATAGTGTTTATGTTGTTTTGGCTCGTCATGATTGGCCTCCTCTTCGTGTCCGCTTTCTTCTTTCTAAACTTCCATAAAATTTATGATGGTCATGTGAAGATTGGCATTCCTTTGCAACTTTTTCCACTGCAATCCGCAGTGTTGATCTATCGATTTGATCCGCTTCTCTCTCCGTCTTCGTTGTTGTTCCTAGGACTTTGAAATACTAATATTCATGAGGATTATGGGGATCGATCAAGCGGAACAAATGTAGTCTTTTGTCGGGATATCGTTACCATGGTAACCGCCGCAAGCCACTTCTGTGAAGTTATAGTTCTAATTACAACATAACCCTGGTTACCTATAACTTATAGGTTGTATCAAGAGCGTAATAAGTATAATAAATAACTTAATTCGCTTAAATTTATTAAATAACTTTTTATTAAATAACTTAATTAATAACTTAACACATAGTTTGCTCTTGGTTGTATTAATTAGAACTTTCTTGTAACTTGTTGTAGTAAGATACAGCGACCAGATGAGGTGCGCTTTACATGTTTATTAATAAGTAAAGGACCGATGCTGTCTGTTTGAAAACACGATTGTTTGTGATTCATTTGATTTCGATGTCATCGCGAGGTAGTTGATGGTGGCACGCAGGGTGTTAGCCAGGAAAAAAATTAGGGAGTCTCACCATCTGAGCGAAGCGCGTATGCTGCGTTTCCAATTCCAAATTGTTGTAGTTTTTCAGTAAAAGGTATAGTACTATGGTTACTGTGTTGGGAATCGACCCCTTTACGAAATGAATTAATTGGGTGGCTAACGCCTGCGCCCACAATATAAAAAAACGACATGTTCGTTATATACGTTTTACTTTTAATACGTTCACCTTTACACAAGTTATATAAGAAAAGCAAATAACGACGTGGGAGATTCGAACCCCGGTTTCATAGATAGCAGTTTAGCGTTCTAACAACTATACTAACAACACATTCACGTATATGAACGTCGTTTAACGTAGATGAATACGTCATTACGTACATCACTTCCTTACTCCCCTCTCGCGGATGGTATCTTCCACGACCAGTCAAGCATGGAAAAACTTTTGCAGCTAAATGGCCGTATTTCAGCCGAAACATTTTCACTCCCCGAGGTACAAAATGTGAATTTACGCCTATAATACACGCGCACGCATGCGTGCACCCATGCCCGCGTGTGAGAGCACGGTCGCGTGTGTGTATTTGTGTTTGTGTGACTGTAAAAACGCGTATTGTAGCCGTATATCCACATTTTGTGCTTCGGTGGGTGAAAAAGTTGAGGTTGAAAACCAGCCATTTGCCTGGCTAACTTTTCACCGTGCAGCGGATGCCGTGGGCGATACTATCCGCGAGAGGGGGAGGGAAATACTGAGGGGAAATGAATGAGAGGGGAGGAGGAAGGAAAGAGGAGGGAAAGGAGAGAGGGACGGAGGGAAGGAATAATGCAAACGGAGATGTGCACACGCATGCGCACTACACACGTCGCGCAGACAAACGCACGTACGGCACAAACGGCACACACACAGGCACGGATGCAGACATTTCTTCTAATATAGTTACTTCTCTCGCCTTTCCGCTCACCCTCTCCCTCACAATATAAATACAACAACATGTTCTTTATACACGTTTATACACGTTTACCTTTACGCAAGTTATATAAGAAAAACAAATAACGACGTGGGATTCGAACCCGGTTTCATAGATAGCAGTTTAGCGTTCTAACCATTATACTAACAACACATACACGTATATGCACGTCGTTTAACGTAGATGAATACGTCATTACGTACATTACTTCCTTACTCCCCTCTCGCGGATGGTATCTTCCACGACCAGTCAAGCATGGAAAAACTTTTGCAGCTAAATGGCCGTATTTCAGCCGAAACATTTTCACTCCCCGAGGTACAAAATGTGAATTTACGCCTATAATACACGCGCACGCGTGCGTGCAACCATACCCGCGTGTGCGCGCCCGGTCGCGTGTGTGTATGTGCACTTGTGTGACTGTAAAAAACGCGTATTATAGCCGTATATCTACATTTGTGCTTCGGGGGGTGAAAAAGTTGAGGTTGAAAACCAGCCATTTGCCTGGCTAACTTTTCACCGTGCAACACATGCCG
>NW_014578764.1:7096-8393 GCF_000485595.1 Priapulus caudatus
ACACACAATATTTCTCTTCACGCACGCACGCACGCACGCACGCACACACGTATGCATGCATGCACGCACGCACGCACGCACGCACACACACACACACACACACACCCTCTCTATATATAAGGAAATAGGAAAGAAAGGAGAGAGGGACGGAGGGAGGTAATAATGCAAACGGAGGCGAGGCACAAAATGTGAATTTACGCCTATCAAACACGCGCACGCGTGCGTGCAACCATACCCGCGTGTGTGCGCCCGGTCGCGTGTGTATATGTGCACTTGTGGGACTGTAAAAACGCGTATTATAGCCGTATATCCACATTTTGTGCTTCGGGGGGTGAAAAAGTTGAGGTTGAAAACCAGCCATTTGGGCGTATTTTTATATTGTAGGCCCGGGCGTTAGCCACCCAATAAATTCTTAGGGGGTCGATTCCCAACACAGCAACCATAGTACTTTACCTTTTACTGAAAACTACAACGATTTGGAATTGGAAACGCAGCACCCACGCTTCGCTCAGATGGTGAGACTCCCTAATTTTTTTCCTGGCTAACACCCTGCGTGCCACCATCAACTACCTAGCGATGACATCGAAATCAAATGACAAACAATCGTGTTTTCAAACAGACAGCATCGGTCCTTTACTTATTAACAAACATACAAAGCGCACATCATCTGGTCGCTGTATCTTACTACAACAAGTTACAAGTAAGTTCCAATCAACACAACCAAAAGCGAACTATGTGTTAAGTTATTAATTAAGTTATTTAATAAAAAGTTATTTAATAAATTTTGAGCGAATTAAGTTATTTATTATACGTAATACGCTCTTGATACAACCTATAAGTTATAGGTAACCAGGGTTATGTTGTAATTAGAACTATAACTTCACCGACGCGGCTTGCGGCGGTTACCATGGTAACAATATCACGACAAAATACTACATTTGATCCGCTTGATCGATCCCCATAATCTTCATAAATATTAGTCTTCCAAAGTCCTAGGAACAACAACGAAGACGGAGAGAGAAGCGGATCAAATCGATAGATCAACACTGCGGATTGCAGTGGGAAACGTTGCAATTTTGCTTTTTACCAAAGATGAAGGAAGAGAATTCCAATACGGAATGACAAGAACAAAGAAGCTAAACTTAAAAGGATCATTAGAAGATGGCACAAGCCGAAAACAATGATCACGCTCAGATGATCGAGTGCATCGAACAGGCTTCATCAAGCAAGAGGGAATGCCAATCTTCACATGACCATGATAAATTTTATGGAAGTTTAGAATGAAGAAAGCGGAAAC
>NW_014578764.1:11809-17488 GCF_000485595.1 Priapulus caudatus
TACCTATAGTCACCTATAGTTACCTATAGTTACCTATAGTTACCTATAGTCACCTATAGTCGCCTATAGTTACACACTATGAAAGCTTGGATGCGCGAGAAAAATCGTTATAGTGAAGTTGACCTGTGTGGAGGCCAACGAATCGTCGAATTGTTGCCAACTTCTGCTATATATACCCCTTTGCCTTGAGCATTATATTTGCCTTCACCTATATAACGGTACGTTTTTATGCTTTACGACGGTACCCCAAACTATACGAAATATGAGACTCGTGTGTGTGCATGCATGTATTGAGCACACACACACACAACGTCACACGCCGAGCAAGAAAGGCATACACGCTCCGGTGGATATGCGACGCGTTGAACCGTTGCCACCATTATATTATATACTCTCCGCCGCGTTTACACACGAGATAGAAGACAGCTCGCATATCGTAACTCAAACACCTTACGTAACTTTACAACCACCTTACGTAACTGATCTATCGCCTCACTTATCGCTCAGTACACATGATTTATGGACATTTGATTTTACAAGCTCTATAGGTCCCTTTTCAATCTTCGGTTTATCGGACCTTCGGTCTATAGGTCCCTTTTCAATATTCGGTCTATCGGACCTTCGGTCTATAGGTCCCTTTTCAATCTTCGGTTTATCGGACCTTCGGTCTATAGGGATAACGCCGTCAGATAAGTAGGCGTACGTCTTTGCCCGACAACGTACGTATGTTAAAACAATACGATATTATTACCTCCGCCAAGGGGTTGGCAGGAGGTTATGTTTTCACCGGCGTGCGTTTGCTGGTTTGTAACACCGTTCTTTGTGTACAGCCTAACTAAAAAACTTATGGACGGATTGTCATAAAATTTTCAGGATAGGTCAGAAATGGGCTAACTTAGAATTGATGAGATTTTGGTGGTGATCTGGATCCAATTAATTATTTAATTAATGAATAAAATATTTCACAGTGAGAGAATTGAGCTGCCTTGGCGGAGGTCTGTGCTCTCCGAGTGCTCTAGTTTGTAGATATTATTATTATTATTATAGACAGTAGACCGATTGACAGTAGACAATAGATTCTCCCAATTATTCCAAACTATAATTAGATACGGGTGTATTATAATCTAAAACTAATTACGTTAATTATGTTAAATAGATTCGCCGGCCATATTCCGACGGGGTCGGGTTCGAATTTAGGACCAGCAAGGTTTGTCATCTATATATTATCAACCACGCATCTGTACAATGTTAGTTGCTGCTACCAGAAGTATACACGACCTATATCTTCCTTTGACGAATCTCTCTCGAATTCGCGTGAACTCCCGTGCCACTACGACCAGCACATTTTTAATTCTCCGTTCCTTCGTAGAAAGCGTATACAGTAGCGTATTTGCACGCTCTCTATCTCTATCGGGTTTGCCTATGTACAGTTTATGAGCATGTCTATACGGAGTGCAGTGAGGCAGTGAGCTGTGAGAGGTCGATGACTGCGTGGATCATAGACATCATAATTATAACAACGGTTGTTAGGGTCTATATGATATGATATATCATATATATGTTATATATTATATATAATCATAATCTAATATCATATGATCATAATATCTATGGCGTGGATATTGAATTTTGCACAGGGGAGAGATAGTGACGTCAACACGTCCCAAGCTTTAATAAGAAATCGACACAAGCTTAAGTATACAAGTAATAAATATAATTAGTTAACAAACAAACACATAAATAAATGAATAAATAAACAAATAAATAAAAAAGTTAATTGAATGAATTATACGAAAACAAAGACATACAAGCCTCACACGTTGTTCTTTAATTGCTGATAATTATAATTGATGAACCGATACAAGGAGCGAACCCGTGCCAGTTAGGATATATATATATTTATTTATTTATATGTTAACCAGCAAGTTTGTTACGTGAAAAATGCTGTCATTGATCATTTAATCTTTCAATAGCACAAAAATACGCGGCTAATGATTGTGAATTTAGAGCACGCTAGAGATGTATAGCTCCAGTACTATAGCTAATGTTGCTTGGGGTAACAAGGGCTATAGTAGGGGGGCCTACTATAGCAGATAAGGTCTATGTCCCCCTGACCTTAGTCCGAGCCGACGCAGACCCCAGTAATGGGATAAACCCGCCCCCTCAGATTAGCAAAGCGGAGTTATAACGTCTGCATTTGCGGACAACCCTGACCTCTGTTTGACCTAGCTCGTTTAGCTATTTCTGACTAATATATATAAGGTTAGGGTTAGGGTTAGGGTTAATAAGAAATAGCTAAACGAGCCAGGTCAAACAGAGGTCAGGGGGACATAGACCCTACGAGCAGTACTATATCACGCTAGAGATGGTGTCCTTGGGTACTTGGATATGAACGCGAGCTACCCTGATGTTATAAGGCACAGGTCTACAGTCTTCCCAGATTTCTCAGCATTGTATCATATTATAAGGAACGATCCTTCTATACTGACTACAATTGCATGCTGCAATGTAATATTTACTATTATTAGCTCTTGCTTGTATTCTACTAACGAAACGCCGAAATCGCATTAAAAAAAAACTCTGTGGAAAACGAAAGGAAAGTTAGTACAAATACAGTTTGCGCTTACCGATCTGAGTCGAATTAGTAAAGTTCCACGTAGTGATGACGAAGGGAAGAGGGTCTGGCTTGATCTTCAATATCAACGCTATCGGCAACAGTATCACGGTCGACATGCCAGTTATGAGTATTGTAGCTACTAACAGGTCCCGTACAGCTGTCATCGTACGTTCTATAGTCACTCAGTTATGTATGTATATATATATCACACAACTGACAGCGTAGATCGTCAAGGAAAAAAATAAAATCAGTCAACAAAATCAGTTATGCATGTATATATAATATCAAGCGCATATAAAGAAGCCTTCTTTATATGTTCATGATAATATTATCAAGAGCGTATTGTACATCAAGATTTATACATCAAGAGCGTATCATACAACTGACAGCGTACGTTGACAATGTGATTGTCGCATGCGGTGTCCGCATCGAGTGTCACATGCGGAGTGTCGCATCGAGTGTGCACATGCGGTGTCGCATCGGTATGTCACATGGCGGGTGTCCGCATCGAGTGTCACATGCGGTGTCGCGGCATCGAGTGTATCACATGCGGGGTTGTTGTGGCGCAGCAGGCCGTACTACGTACTGTACTGGTTTACTGGCTATAGTCACCTACTAGTTACGCTATAGTTACTAGCCTATAACAGGTGCCACCAACGCCCACCGCGTATAGTTTTTACCTAATACGTCACCTATAGCTTACCCTATAATCACCTAATAGTGTTACCTATAGTCACCTATAGTTACCTATAGTCACCTATAGTTACCTATAGTCACCTATAGTTACCTATAGTCACCTATAGTTACCTATAATCACCTATAGTTACCTATAGTCACCTATAGTTACCTATAGTTACCTATAGTCACCTATAGTTACACACTATACACACAATATAGTCCACCTATAGTGACCTATAGTTACCTATATCGTTACCTATAGTTAGCCTATAGTCACCCTATAGTTAACCTATAGTTTACCTATAGTCGCTATAAGTTACACACTAGAAGCTTGGATGCGCGCATGAGAAATCGTTAAAGTGAAGTTGTCCTGTGTGCAGGCCAACGAATCGTCGAATTGTTGCCAAACTTTCTGCTATATATACCCTCTTGCCTTGAGGCATTATATTTGCCTCACCTATATACAGCGGTACTTTTTCATGCTTTAGCGACGGTACCACAAACTATAGAGAAATATGAGAACTCGTGATGTGCCATGCATCGATTGAGCACACCACACCACACATAACGGTCACACGCCGGAGCAAGAAAGGCATACACCTCCGGTGATAATGCGAGCGTTGAACGTTGGCCACCCATTATTAATTATACTTCCGCCGCGTTTACACACGGAGATAGAAGACAGCTCGCATATCTAACTCAAACCACACTTACGGTAAGCTGAATCTATCGCCTGCACTTATCGCTCAGTACACATGATTTATGGACATTTGATTTTTTACAATGCTCTAATAGTCGCTTTTCAATCTTCGTTATCGTCGGACCCTTCGTCTATAAGGTCCCTTTTTCAATATTCGGTCTATCGACCTTCGGTCTATAGGAAACCGCCGTCAGAGTAAGTAGGGCGTACGTCCTTTGCCCGCAACGTACGTAATGTTAAAACAAATAGCGATATTATTCTAACCTCCGGCCAAGTGGGTTTGGGGCAGGATGATCTCTGTTTTCACCGGCGTGCGTTTGGCTGGTTTGGTAACAACGCGATTCGTTTGTGTACAGCTAACTAAAAAACTTATGGACGGATTGTCGAATAAAAATTTTCACAGGATAGGTCAGAAATGGGCGCTAAACTCTAGAACTGATGAGATTTTGGTGGTGATCTGGATGCCCAATTAATTATTTAATTAATGAATAAATATTCACAGTGGAGAATTGAAGCTGCCTTGGCGGAGGATCTGTGCTCTCCGAGTGCTCTATCGTTTGTAGATATTATTATTATTATTATAATCGACAGTTGAGACCGACTTGACAGTACGACAATTAGATTCTGCCAATTGATTCAAACTATAACTTAGATACGGGTGTATTATAATCTTAAAACTAATTACGTTAATTATGTTATAATAGATGCCGGCCATATTGCCGACGGGTCGGGTTCGACATTTAGGACGCCAGCAGGTTTGTTCATCTATATATTATCACGCTACGCATAGCTGTACAATGTTTAGTTTGCTGCTACCCAGAAGTACTCAACACGAACCTATTATCTTGTCCCTTTGACGAATCTCTCTCGAATTCGCGGTGAACTCCGCGTGCCACTAACGACCGAGCACAGTTTTTAATTCTCCGCTTCTCCTCGTAGAAAGGTCATATCAGTAGCGTATTGCAAGCGCTCATCGTCGTCCATCGGCGTTTGCCTATGTAGCAGTTTATACGAAGCATGTCTATACGGAGTGGCAGTGAGGCAAGTGAGGCTGTGAGAGGTGCGAATGACCTGCGTGGATCAATAGACATGCATGAATATATACACAAGCGGTTGTTAGGGTCCTATATGATCATGATATATCATCACTAATAGTTTGATATTATACTAAATCATAATCTAATATTCATATGATCATAATATCTTATGGCGTGGATATTGAATTTTGCACAGGGGAGAGAATAGTGTCCGCCTAGGGGACGGCTCCTTGATGGCTAATTTTGTCTCTATTTATTTTTATCATTAATTTTGACTATTTTGTAAGGGTAGGGTTAGGTGTTAGGGTTACCTGAGTTTCCTATATCGCACAACTTTATTTCTATATTCACCCCTGAACCTTACTATAGATATTTTCTTAAGTAGGCGCGGGAACTAAAGTTGCTGTTGTCGGTAATGACATAGCATTGAAACCGTGACAAACTAGATATATAGAGCTCAGGCTTCCTAAGTAGGCCCCTACTATAGCCCGCGTACAGTTGCCGCAGGCTGCTGTACGCCCGCACGCCTGCGGCAACTGTACGCGGGTATAGTAGGCTACTAGAGCTATATAAGGAGGCTATTACCTGTGATCGGAGAGAGATGTGGAGGCTGGGGACTAGCGGATAGGTGAGAGGGGGAGAGAGAA
>NW_014578764.1:18743-23039 GCF_000485595.1 Priapulus caudatus
TATATATATATATATATATATATATATATATATATACATTGATCACGCAGTTTTCCACGTATACCACATTAGGTGTATTTATTTGGCAACGGGCGGGAACGAAGGACAAACGAACACGTCTTAATTGTACGAGATATATATGCATATAGTCAATACCTTCCTATGCTTACCGGCGCTGAAAGGGTCGTTGTCGTAATTGTAGTACCCGAGGTGTCGGCGAGTATGTCGCCTACGCCTACTCCCTAACCCTAACACCCTAACCATATCAGATAGTTACCTCGGGTACATATTATACGCCATTATACGACAACGACCCTTCGTGCCTTACTGGCTGTAAAAACCAGAGCCACTCAATAAAAAAAATGTAAACACGAAATGTATTTACTACCAAAGTCTTAATGTTTCTCTACTCTATTTCGCCTATTATTGCCGATAATTACCCGTAAATGCTGGTCAAATGCTCATCTGCAACACACAAGTACACCGCACGCTCGCCCTGTGCACAAACAACATGAATAAGCCGATAGCTGGTAGCTGATAGCTACCATAGCTGATAGCCGATATGCTGGCTGATAGCCGATAGCCAATAGCCGATAGCTGATAGCCGATGCCGGCTGATAGCCGATAGCTGGTAGCAGCCGATAGCTGAAAAAACCGATAATTACCTGTAAATGTCGATCAAATGCTCATCTGCAACACACAAGTACACCGCACGACCGCCCTGTGCACAAACAACATGAATAAGAGAACAAGATTGTGCACAGGGCGGGCGTGCGGTGTACTTGTGTGTTGCAGATGAGCATTTGATCGACATCTACGGGTAATTATCGGCAATAATAGGCGAAATAGAGTAGAGAAACATTAAGACTTTGGTAGTAAATACATTTCGTGTTTATTCACCATTATGTTTTTTAATTGAGACGTTTCAAGTGCCTGTGGTAAAAACCCTCTGGCTTTATCACATTTTCCAATGGAAAATTTATAATACACTGATTCATTTGTAATCAGTAATTTGACCCTGTTAATGAAATACGTGCAGTCAGATGCGTGATGGGAAAAACATGTTAGAATGTGCTCACTACCGTTTCCTGTTCTTTCTCTCTCTCTCTCTCCCTCCCTCCCTCCCTTTGTTGTTGGTTTTGATTGATGATCATGGTGGCCCACAGGTCTAAGAAAGTAGAAGCACAGAAGCGGATAAAAATCCTCAGTGATAATAAACAGCACGCGCTGTTAGGCGCGCTGCATCCTAGGGGGGTCTTGGGGGCAATGCCCCCCCCTGAAATTTTTGAATGGTAAGACGTCGGAGATGCATATTGGTGAGTCTTGGAGAGAGATTTAGGAAACATTTTTTAAACCCAAATTGTTACTGGACAGCACTGTGGGCACTTCCAGCGCTTCTTATTGCGTGCGGGCGCCTTGGTGATGATCGAGTGATGAGCGATGGCTGATTTTTACTGAGCTGTTCAGGCGATGCATGGTGAGACGTGAGCAGGCGATGTTCTTGTTGTAGGTCTCAGGGCGAGGTAGGAATATAGAGAATAAGTCAGGGGTGGACGGAGGGCGGGCCGGGTCCAGGGGTCAGACCCCCCTGCTCACGCAGAAAACGCATCTGAGGTGAGGTTTAAATTCGAAAATTTTGGCAATGCAGCGCTTGCAAGTCTTGAGTTACGGTCAACCCCCCCCCCCCCCCCCCCCCCCCCCGGTACAAATCCTGTACACGCCCCTGTAAGTTGTGCATATAGAAATCAGTTAACACCTAACGCCTAACTATCTCTAATTCTAATAAAACATAAAACATTAGCCAAAAATAATAAAGAATAAATAAATAAGAGACAAATTAGCCAATCAGAACCGCCCTAGCGAATCACTATCTCTCCCCTGTGCAAATCGATGTCTTGTGGTGAGCACGCGTACTTGAGTGCGTTCACGTGATGGGTTGGTTACCACACAGAGGCATTTGTTCAGTGTGGCAAGCGCTGGCCTGCGTGCTGTACGGCGTCAACTGAGAATGTTTGGGGACTGTCTCTGCTACCTGCTTCCATCTTTGATGCGTGGTGGTGGGTGAGCACGCGTGCTTGAGTGATTCACTTGATGGGTTGGGTACACATCTGAACTTTCTTATGTGTGGCAAGCGTTAGCCTGTGTTGCTATTACGCGTCAACTGAGAAACTTCTAGAACTGTCTCTGTGAGATAGACCACTCCTTGACTGGTCTATGCCGTATAATACACGTGGGACTGTGCGTTTATGTACGTAACTGACGCACACTCCTTGGACTGGTCTATCGTTATAATACAGCGTGGACTGTGCGTTTATGTACGTGAACTAGACACTCTGGATCGGTCTATGTCGTATAATACAGTGGACTGTGGTGCTATGTACGTGAACTACAACACTCCTTGCACTGGTCATATGCGTATAATACAGCGTGGACTGTGCTATATGTACGTGAACTAGACACTCCTTGGACTGTTGTCATGCGTATTAATACACGTGGACTGTGCGTCTATGTACGTGAATTAGAACACTCCTTGACTGGTCTATGCGTATAATACACGTGGACATGCGTCTTATGTACGTGAAACAGAACACTCCTGGACTGTCTATGCGTATATACACGTGGACTGTGTGTCTATGTACGTGAAGTAGAACACTCCTTGGCTGGTCTATGCGTATAATACACGTGACTGTGTGTATATGTACGTGAACTAGAACACTCCTTGGACTGGTCTATGCTATAATACACGTGGACGTGAGCGTCTATGTACGTGAACTAAAACACTCCGGCCTAGGCTACGGCGATGATATCTTGTGTATAGAGTGCGGGAGTAAATTTATTGCCGTTAATGCTGTTGATTGTTGTTTGAAATTAAATGCCTAGTCTAGGTCGTCGTTGTATGTATGGCTTATTGAACTATTACTATAGGGTGCATGACAAAAATTAACCATCGCTTATGTTTACGATGATTGTATTAATGTGTTATGCGCGTAGTGTGTGTGTGTGTGCGTGCGTGTGCGTGCGTACGTGCGGTGTGTGCCTGCATGCGTGAGTGCGCGCGCGTGCGGGTGCGCGCGTGTGTGAGCGTGCGTGTGTGTACATGTATATGCTGTCATGATTTTGATCGTAGGAACTAGTAGAACACCAGGTCCAAGTTAAGGAAAACGTGCTTTGTTCGTGATTGGGCACTCTCGTGCCAGACGACGTATATATATACCTACGTATATATATGTATTATACATATATACATGTAATACATAACCCCATGCAACCCCGTCATGCCAGTACGAACATTTACTCTGAAATAGCCTCTGACAAGATATTTAAAACTGTCGAGCAGCTATGAACATGGCTGGTTTATTATTGATAGTGCGATGTTGTGTACACCAAGAGTAAGATAATAAACTGGTTTTATTATCTACTCGTGTGTGTAGTATAGCAGACTGAAATATTAATACTCTGTCTATCGTTTTGTTCTATTGATGAAGCACATTTATATTCAACCGTCAGATGTATATCTCTGAAGCAACGTATCCGTACAAGATATATCTATCTATTACGAGTATATATATATATATTTATATATAACATATATAATATATATAATATATATATACTAATATATATTCGTGATGGCAGGGGTTAGAAATTTACTTTTGAACTAGGGAATCCAACGGACTCTCTACCCTCAAAAAGAGGGAGTCCGTAGCAAAATGAGGGAGTCCGCAGTCTGAAGTTCAAAACTAAAGATATTAACAAGAGTGCATAATAGAGATCTCTATTATGCACTCTTGATATTAACAATAACACATGTGCTTATTTTTAAGATTCATGCGGTTGCACATCTGCCAAGTTTCTTTTGACATATAGTTGAAAAAATACGGCAATTCCGCGAAGCCGTGCTCCGGAACGAACTAGCTAGTAACATATGGCAGAATTTTCAGGGAGTCCACGAACGTCCTGCATATGTAAAATCAGGGAGTCGCGGCAGTAAATCAGGGAGTATTTTGACTCCGGATTCCCGTTATTTCGCACCTGTGATAGTATTCGAGCCTTGGAGAGCACCGACATGTAGCATGTTTCTAGGTTGTCACTTCTCAGCAGGGTTTGTCGACTATTGGTAGCTTAGGTTGGCCACCAGAAGAGTCAACAGGGTATCCCCCCCCCCAGATAGCACAACCTAACTTCGTCCCCTATCCACCCCGCAGTGGTCTGGGGAATGTGTGCGGGAACTACCGGGTGGGAATATTTCTCATGACATTCATCCTTCACTCTTCCCTCGCGACCGCCAATCTGATC
>NW_014578764.1:23064-40716 GCF_000485595.1 Priapulus caudatus
CCCCCACCCCCCGTGTACAAATCCTGTACACGCGCTCCTGTAAGTTGTGCATATAGAAATCATTAACAGGCCTAACCGCACTAACCTATCTCTAATTCTAATAAAACATACAAAATTAGCCAAAAATAATAAAAAATAAATAAATAAGAGACAAAATTACCAATCAGAACCGTGCCCGCGTAGCGCAATCACTTATCTCCCCCTGTGCAAAATCGATGTCTTTGTGGGTGGCACGGCGGTGTACTTGAGTGCGTCACGATGATGGCGTTGGTTACCACACAGTAGGCATTTGTTCAGTGTGGCAAGCGCTGGTGCGTGTGCTGTTACGGCGTCAACTGAGATGTTTGGGGACTTCTCTGCTACTGCTTCCATCTTTGGATGCGTGGATGGTGGGTCGAGCACGCGTGCTTCGAGTGATTCACTTGATGGGTTGGGCTACACATCTGAACTTCTTATGTGTGGCAAGCGTTAGCCTGTGTTGTATACGCGCTACAACTGAGAAACTTCTAGAAACTCGTCTCTGTGGAGTAGAACCACTGCCTTGGACTGGTCTATGCCGTATAATACACGTGGGACTGGCGTTTATGTACGTAACAGAAGCCAACTCTTGACTGGTCTATTCGTATGAATTACAGCGTGGGACTGTGGCGTTTATGTAACGTGTGAACTAGATACACCCTGGAGCGTCTATGTCGTATAATTACACGTGGACTGTGGCTGCCTATGTGACGTGAACTACAACACTCCCTTGACTGGTATTGCGTATAAACAGGTGGACTGTGCTAATTGTCTGAACTAGAACCACTCCCTTGGACTTTTCATTGCTATAATTAACGTGACTGTGCGTCTAGTACGATGAATTAGAACACTCCTCTGCGACTGGTCTATGCGTATAACTACACGTATTGGACTATGCGTCTTAATGTAGCTGAAACTAGAACACCTCCTTGGACTGTCTATGCCGTATTATATACACGTGGACTGTCGTGTCTATGTACGTGAAGTAGAACACTCCTTGGACTGCGTCTATGCGCTATAATACACGTGAGCTTGTGTGTAATGTACTGACTAGAACACTGCCTTTGGACTGGTCTAATGCTATAATACACGTGGACGCGAGGTCTATGTACGTGAAGCTAAAACACCCGCCCGCCCCTAGGCTACGGCGATGATATCGTTGTGTACTTAAGAGTTGGGGAGTAAATTTATTGCCGTTAATGTCTGTTGATTGTTGTTGAAATTAATGCCTGAGGTCATAGCGTCGCTCGTTGGCTATGTATGGTTATTGCGAACTATTAGCTATAGGGTTGCATGACAAAAATTAACCCCATCGCTTATGTTCTACGATGATTGTATTAATGTGTTATGCGCGTATTGGTGTGTGTGTGTGTGCGTGCGGGCTGTGCGTGTCGTCGTGCGCGTGTGTGCCTGCATGCCGTGAAGTGCGCGCGCGTGCGGGTGCGCGCGTGTTGAGCGGCGTGTGTGTACAGTGTATATGCTAGTCATATGACTAGGAACTAGTAGAAGCACCAGCGTCCAATTAAGGAAAACGTGGCTTTGTTCGTGATTGGGGACTCTCGTGCCAGACGACGTATATCATATACCTAGTATATATATGTATTATACTAATATACATGTAATACATAACCCCACATGCAAACCCCAGATGCCAGTACGAAACATTTACTCTGAAATAGCCTTCTGACAAGAGATTTTAAAACTGTCGAGCAGCTATGACATTGGCTGGTATTATTATAGTGGCGATGTGTGTAGCAAGAGTTAGATAATAAAAACTGGTTTTATTATCTACTCTGTGATGTAGTATAGGCAGACTGAAATATTAATATTCCTGCTATCGTTTTGTTCTAATTTGATTTTTTTTTGATAACACATTTATATTCAACCGCAGATTGTATATCCGAAGAACGTATGCCGTACAAGTATATCTATCTAATTACGAGTATAGTATATATATATTTTATATAACATATATAATATATTATATATATATATATAAGTATATAGTTCGTTTGATGGCGTAGGGGTTAGAAATTACTTTGAATTACGGGAATCCAACGCGGACCTGCTACTCGCTCAAAAAGAGGGGAGTCCGTAGCAAAATGCGGGAGGTCCGCATGTCTGAAGTTCAAAACTAAAGAGTGATTAAACAAGAAGTGCATAAGAGAGATCTCTATTAGCACTCATTGAATATTAACAAAACACATGTCTTATTTTAAGATTCAGCGGTTGCACATCTGCCAAGTTTCTTTTGACATAGGTTGAAAAAATACGGCAATTCCCGCCGAAGCGCGTGCTCGCGGAAACGAAGCTAGCTAGTAACTATGGCCAGAATTTCAGGGGTCACAACGGAACTCTGCATATGTAACCACATCAGGAGAGTCCGGCAGTAAATCAGGAGTATTTTGACTCCGGACTTCCCCGGTTATTTCGCCACCGTGGTGAAGCTATTCGTAGCCTTGGGAGAGCACTCTCGACATGTAGCTGTTTCTATGTCATTCTCACAGGGTTCGTCGACTATTGTAGCTTGAGGTTGGCGCACCAGAGAGAGCAACAGGGTAGTCCCCCCCCCAGATAGCAGCAAGCCTATACTTCGTGCCCCTATCCACCCCCAGTGGTCTGGGGAATGTTTGCGGGGAACTACGGTGTGGAATATTTCTCATGACATCCATCCTTCACTCTTTCCCTCGCCGACCGCCGATCTTGACCTCCAACTTGGAAACAAAAATAAATAATATAATAACAAACATATACTATATACATATATTATATAAATTCACAAGCGTTTTTTTATGTAAAAACGGGAAATAGTGCGTGATAGTATTCGTCTGTGTGAATAGATTAGCAATTTCTATTATATTTAATATTGAAACGGCGTTTCGTTTTCGTCTTTTTGCAATATCGTAAAATGTGTATTTCCCCCCCGCCCCACCCACCCTCTATATTAGTTCGCAGAAAAAAAAAAAGGGGGGTTTTCGGAGAGCGGAATATTTAATTGCTAGGTAATATATCGGAATTTATATTTCCATATATGAGCGTGTAATCAGTATATTATGTGTAACGACGTTATTAGTTGAATATGTGACGTGTACCGTACGCGACAGTAATCCACGTGATGACTGTTTATGTTTAATTAGTTATTTTCAATTAAACAATTGGAAGCCCAATACAATGGCATGTTATAATGACACGTTATAATTAAATGTTATAATGACGTGTCACCGTAGCATGTTATAATGACATATTATTATGAAATGTTATAATGGCATGTTATGATGAAATGTTACTCTGGGCTTGTTATAATGATATGTTTAATATTATGACATGTTACTATGGCATGTTATAATGACATGTTACTGTGACATGTCATTATGACATGTTACTATATATGGCATGTTACTATGACAAGGTTACGCTATATTTTGGCATGTTGTAATGACATTGTTACTATATATGGCATGTATAATGCACATGTCAAAAGGTACTATATATGGATGTTATATGACATGCTTACTAATATATGGATGTTTAATGACATTGTTATTATATAGTAATGAATGTTTACTATAATGGCATGTTGTAATGGCACCATTACTGTGGCATGTTGTAATGACATGTTACTATATATGGCATGTTATTATGACAAGTTACTATATTTGGCATGTTATAATGACATGTTACCATGGCATGTTATAATGACATGTTAATATATATGGACATGTTACTATGGCATTTATAATGACAGGTACTATATATGCGCATGTTATTAATTGACATGTTTACTTATATGGCCATGCTGTATATATGACATGTTATTATATTGGCTATGTTGTAATGACATGTTACTATATTATGGATGTTGTATAATGACACATCTACTGTGGCATGTGCTGTAATGACGATGTTTACCTTATTTGGCATGTTATAATTGACATGTTACCATGGCATGTTATAATGACATGTTACTATATATGGCATGTTATAATGACATGTTACTATATATGGCATGTTATAATGACATGTTACTATGGCTGTTAAATAACACTGTTAGTATGGCATGTTAGTTTATGACAAGTTACTATATTGGCATGGTTATTAATCGGCATGTTATAATGACATGTTACTATTATGGCAGTTATAATGACATGTTACTATATTGGCATGTTATAATGACATGTTACTTGTGGCATGTCTTATAATTGACGATGTTGACTATATTATGGATGCTTATAATTGACATGTTATATAGTACTGGCATGTCTGCTAATGACATGTTACTATTATATATGGCATGTTGTAATGACACGTTACTATGGCATGATATAACGACACGTTGCGATGAGACGTTATAATTGCATGTTATAGCGTCACGTTATAAGTGTCGCTAAAGACGAGGCCTTCAACAAACGTTTCATTGTTAGAGATGGAAAAACGTTTATTTTGATTATTTTTAGACATTTATCATTATTTTTTTCCCCCTAGTGACGAAGCTGTGTGTTATGCGATGAACCCATTATAAGCCTACTCGAAGGCAATTATTATTCCTAGATTTATTGCGGGAAAAAAATCTGCATCCTTCGTGTGTGTACGCTTGCTCGTGATTTATCAGTTTTAATTTGTGTTTTGTCGAAGTCGTCGTTTCGTTTAGCTTATTTGTGATAGGTGAATTATGCTGATAGGGTCTATGTCTCCCTGGGTACTGCCGGAACGTACCCTGGGTACGGTCCGGTATACACGGAACGTACCCTGGTACTTATTAGATATGCCGCGACCATACCTCGCCTACTCCACTAACGAGTCTAGGGAGTCGCCTACGCCTACTCCAAACCCTAACCCAGGGAGACATAGACCCTGGCAGCGTGGAGTTATAGAATGTTCGTGAGGGGGAAGGGAGGCTTATCATTTACCTACTATATAAGATTCACATTGGAATAGATCTCTCAGATGATATCATGTAATACCACACACGGCAGCCTTCGTGACACTGTTCCTTGCCCAAACGGGTTGTATATGTTTCGTATTTTTGTTGAAATCTCTTCTCGGAAACGCGATGCACTAATATGGAGAAGATGTGATAATGCGTGCAATAAGGGTAGCATTCACTTTGATTGGCTGTTGCTCGCCTTGAGGTCCTACTTGAATACACGTCGCAATAACGTGTTATTTTTCCACGTACTCGACTCGTTTGGTTATAATTACTATTCTGTCTATTATTTCTTCACTATAAATTTTATTGTGTTGTCGCGAGAGAGAAGAGAGAGAGAGAGAAGAGAGAGAGAGAGCAGAAGAGAGAGAGGGAGGGGAGGGAGGGAGGGAGGGAGGGAGGCGAGCGGAGGGAGGTCGAGGCCGAACTAGAAGCTGCGAGCTACCGTACGACGTGCTGTCGCGAAATGAAATTCGTTTTTGGGAAAGAAATCGAGAGAAAACCGCGCGCTTAAAAAAAGACGAGCGAGTCCGCAAGCCAGAAACATCGTGAGTGGTTAACGACCGAGGTGACTTGTCACAAATTGTCACCAACTTTTTCGCGACGCATCAAAAACAGTAAACACACGACCGTCATGACTTGACTGTCACAAAATGTCACCAACGTTTTCGCGAAGCCACGCTTAAAAAAACGCGACAATTTAAGACTCGCGCGTGACACTCACACCTATTCACGGCGAATCTGACAACTGTCCCCACTCGTCCCCGCATAAAAACGCGTGACACTACTGCTCTAGCACAGAAACGGCATTCGATTCGGGATAAAAACAGCGCGAGCGTCCCAGCGGTGCGTCGGTTCGGCACATCGCGCAAAACCATCGCTCGCAACTTCCAAGCCCGACGCTGAGAGGCTGCGGCGACCACGAGTGACCGATGGTGACCTTTCCCCTCCGCCACACCGCCGAAGCCACAGCTGCAGCAGCAGCGAAATCACAGACCTTACGTCGGGCAACTGAGCGAGCGAGCGAAGTCTTGCGGTCGCCTCACTGCCGCCGCGCGGCTCCTCAGTGCATTCCGGTGATTCCCTCGAGCCAGGACGGTGGCTGGCTGTTCGGAGATTGAACCTTGATGCTGAACTGCTTCAGAGCGAGTTCCAGAGCTTCCTGGTTGCCTGCAAAGCATCGTGCATACAGATGACATGCTCAAACATATACGCCATCGTTTCCCGTGAAAGTACCACCCAATTGATCATTGTATCGTGATACTTCTATATCTAAACAAAGCGATATAGCGACATTTCTTGGGAAAGTACGTCCTAATTGATTATTATATTTTGATACTTCTATACTTTATACGAAGCAAAATTTATTGTGAAGGTACCTCCCAATCGATTATTCTATCAATGATACTACTGCATTTAAACAAAGCGATATTTCTTGTGAAAGTACCTTCCAACTGATTATTCTATATTGATACTAAGTAGTAAGTAGTAGTAAGATTGTTGAACTTGTAGAATTTTCTTGTGGAAGTACGTCCCAATTGGTTCATTTTCATCAAAACGAGATTTTCTGCATAACTACCTCTATTATAGCATGCTATAATTCATTATTGGTTCTTATATTTTGATATTATCATATTTCATCAAAGTGAGATTTTCTGCATAACTACCTCCATTATAGCATGCCCAAATTGGTTCTTATATCTTGATACTATTATATTCAAACAAAGTGACATATCCTGTCTAACCACCTCCACACAACATGCATAAACTGACTAATCGTATGTGATTTGACAATATTTTGACTAAAATTACATGATACACCTTTTCATTATTCGTCATCAACCTGAAAAATGTCGTTACAAACCACTCCAGCATGCAGGGATGTGTGTGACTCGTCTATTGGGGGTCAAGAAGTGGCAGTATATATAGTTGGCAGTAGATTGCAGATAGCCTTACTTAACAAACTTTCATTTCACTCGCGAGAAAAGATATTCATTCAGTAGACACTGGTAGAGATAGCTGTCTCTTTGAATGATGCATAACTTCTACTAACTTCACAGTAGTGGCAGGATAGACGTGGGATTACAACACAGATACGGACATATCTTACCTCCGAAGTAAGCCGACACGGCCCTGTGTAACAGCACCAGTTGCTTCTGCATGACCTTCACCTGCAAGAGCAAGTTACGCAAGAGATTAGAAAACGTTTCGGATACATGTGGCTGCGTGTCTAGCAGGAACATGGGTTTCGCACAGGTTGACGCACAGCGAAATCTTCACGTTCGCACACGCACACACGCAAGTAAAGCACGGCACGCACGGAGTACAAGCACGACGCCGCACTACAAGCAACGCACGCGCACCGCAGTACAAGCACGCACGCACACAGACGAATAGGCACACCGCACGCGTACAGCACGCAGCACGTCGGTACAAGCACGCAGCACCGCGGTACGATCGAGTACAAGCACGCAAACCCTGCACCGCGCGGACCAGCAGCACGCACGCGCGGTCAGCACTGCAGGCACGCGTAGCAGAGTACAAGGCACACGCACGTACATTAAGCACGCACGAGCAGTACAGCACGCACGCACGCACGTTACGCACGACGTTACAAGCCGCAGCACGCACGTACGGCACGCGTTACAAGCGACACGCATGTACAAGCACGCCACACGCACGGTACATGCAGCGCAGACGTACAAGCACTGGCGAGCACGTCGCAGAGTACTCGAGCCGACACACGAGTATCAAGCACTGCACGCATGCCGCAGTTACAAGCCGCACGTAGCCCAAGCACGCACCCGCGTAAGCACGCCCGGCAGCGTACGGCGCACGCCGCCACGTACTAGCACGCACGCACGCACGTACACGACGCAGTACAAGCGCACGCCGCAGTACGCACGATGACAAGCACGCCGCACGCAAGGCAGTACGCACGCAGCACGCCGGACGCACGCAGCGACGCACGCACGGCAGCCGTCGCAAGCACAAACAGCGCAATACAGCGGCGCACGCCGCACGTACAAGCACGCACGCGACGCCAGTGACAAGCGACGTATGCACGAGTCAAGCACGCACATACTAAGCAGCGAGCAGCAGCGTACAAGCACGCACGCACGTAGCACGAGTAAATGCGCCGGTACGGCAAACATGCAAGCCGTCCCACTACAAGCGCAATTCATCACAGGCGCTGACGCATTCCCGCCTGCACTCAGAATTATCTCCCCATCCCAGCCCCCCATCCGTATCCACCACCAGACTGCTCACCCGTCTCCCCCCCCATCCCAAGCCCTCCTCTCTCCCCACACACACACCTACCTCTTCCCCTCCTTCCCCACCATCATCCTTCACTTGTGCTCCTTAGCAGCTTCAGCTTACCCGTCGTTGGTGCCGAGCTTCTTCACTCTCCCCTCCTCTCCTCCTATGTTTCCATGCTCATCATCCCTTCTCCTCTATCCCCTCCCTCTTCCCTCTCCTCCTCTCCCTCCTCACTGCTTACCTATGGTCTCATCTAGACACCAGCTTCAGCTCTCCGTACGTTGTTGCGCGCTTTCTCGAGAGCGGCCTTATGCGGTCTTGTCTCTCGTCGGTGAAGAGGCAGCGAGATCGAGTGCTTGCTGAGCCTGCAGGCTCACCGCCTCATACTCTCCCCTGTACGCGTCGTACTCCAGCCCCCCCCGGCCCATGCGAAGGGGAGGAGAGCGAGATAGAGGATGGTTAGAGGTTAGTGGTAAAGATCAAGTATGTAGTTTAAGGTATAGTTACAGTATAGCATAGTATAGTTTTAGTATTAGCAAGAATGGATGACGATTGGTAGAGGTTAGGTAAAGATCAGACGGGATTGTGTGTAAGGTATAGGTGTACATATAGGAGTACTAGTTTTGTATTAGGTAAGAAGGGTAAGAGGTAGAGTTATGGGCAGGTAAAGCATGTATTACTGTCGAGTAAGAAGAGAGAGTGAGGATGGGTAGATGTTAGGTAAAGATCAAGTACATAGTTTAAAGTATAGTTACAGTATAGCATAGTATAGTTTTAGTATAGTAAGAACGGGGTAAAGATGGGTAGAGGTTAGGTAAAGATCAAGTACATAGTTTTAAAGTATAGTTAAAGTATAGCATAGTATAGTTTTAGTTTGTAGAAGGGTGAAGATGGGGGGGGGGGGGGGTAGAGGTTTAGGTAAGTAGTACATAAGTTAAGTATAGTTTAAGGTAGAGCTTATAGGTGTTAGTATTAGTAAGAACGGGTAAAGATGGTAGAGGTTAGGGTAGTAAAGCATGTATTACTGTCGAGTAAGAAGAGAGAGTGAGGATGGTAGATGTTAGAGTAGTGAAGCATATACTGTCGCGTGATCATGAGGGGAGAGAGTGAGGGTGGTTAGAGGTTAGTGGTAAAGATCAAGTATGTAGTTTAAGGTATAGTTACAGTATAGCATAGTATAGTTTTAGTATTTAGTAAGAACGGGTAAAGATGGGTAGAGGTTAGGGTAGTAAAGCATGTATTACTGCCGCGTAAGAATAGGTTTACTGTCTCATACTCCAGCCTGCATGGTGTGTGTGAGGGAGAGAGAGAGAGGATGGGTAGATGTTAGGTAAAGATAAAGTACGTAGTTTAGAGTATAGCTACAGTATAGTATAGTATAGTATATTTTTAGTTTTAGTATTAGTAAGAACAGGTGACGATGGGTAGAGTTTAGAGTGGTGAAGCATGTATTACTGCAGGTTTACTGTCTCATCTCCAGCCTGTGTCGCGCGCGTGAGGGGAGAGAGTTAGGATGGTTGTGATGTTAGAGTAGGTGTGGTGCGCTAAGAGTATACAGACCTGCCAACCTGTGATTCATGAAAATAGTAAGGCTTTTCTTTTCTTACAGCAGGCGGCCATTTTGTTTGTATGTTATGCGCGCAATGAATGATGGGACTAACTCTAGATCACGCGAGAACAACGTGAACGCGTGATCCAATATGGCTGCGCCCACAATCGCCAGATATTTCTCGGCTCACAATGTAAAAAACATTAATTTTCACAAGTCGTAAAAAATCGTAAGTTTTTTAGTTTGATCGTACAATCGTAGAAACATCATGGAATTCGTAAGGAATACGAAAAAATCGTAAGGGTTGGCAGGTCCGGGGTATACATGCATGCACACATTCACCCACCTAGCATACAGGCACACACACACACACCGCAAACTTTAAACCCAACCCTCTCGCCCCCAACCCCGTTAACGAAAGCGTGCATGCCGGTACCCCGACAGACCGCCGCGAAGCGCGTTCTCTTGTCTCGCCGCGCCCGGTCGTCGCCGCGGCGACGGACTCACCTCGCCTGCTCGTACATGCGGTACGTGTCGAGCGTGTCCACCATCGTCTTGTTGACGAGCGTGTTGACGCTCGACGTGAAGAAGTTGAGCGCGGCCATGAGCGTGTCGCCGGCGGCAACGAGCGCTCGCTGCGTCTCGCTGTTCACGTTGAACTCATCTTGAAGCTCGGGCGCCTTCACCGCCAGCTCTGTCGTCGCCATGGAGATGGAGACGGCAATTATTACACATTATTATCATACCATTAGGTTTTGTTAATATACCCTTATGTATAATTAATATATCGATATGTGTGATTATATAATTAATATACGATTATGTATAATTATGTAATTAATATACCTTTATGTATAATAAATATACCATTAGTCCGAAATTAATACACCATAGTCAATGGCATTATGTATAAATAATACAACGTCAAGTATTATTAATATAACATTACGTATAATAATACACCATTATGTACAACAAATATATATTATTACACATAGCTACAGTAACGATTAAACAATTTCGGAATCCGAACCGCCTACGATCCGTTTCCGTCGCAGAATAACGAAATAAATCAAAATAGCGACAGTAACCTGCGAAGGCATCGCCGAGCGCTCGCTGCGTCTGCACGACGTGATGGAAGTGGCTGCAGAAGGCGCGGCCGAGGCGGATGATGTCCTCGTACTTCCTCTGCGTGTCGCGCAGCAGCTCTATCTGCTGCAAATAACACATTTTACGATATTGCAAAAACGAAAACGAAACGCCGTTTCATATTAAATATAATAGAATTGCTAATTTTCACACAGACGAATACTATCACGACTATTTCCCGTTTTTACATAAAAAAAACCGCTTGTGAATTTATATATATGTATATATATATGTTGTTATATATATTTTTTTTTTCCAAGTTGGATCAAGATGGCGGTCGCGAGGGAAGAGTGAAGGATGGAATGTCATGAGAAATATTTCCACACCGGTAGTTCCCGCAACACATTCCCCAGACCGCTGGGGATGGGATAGGGGACGAAGTTAGGTTGTGCTATCTGGGGGGGGGGATACCCTGTTGACTCTCTGGTGGCCAACCTAAGCTACCAATAGTCGACAAACCCTGACTGAGAAGTGACAAACCCTAGAAAACATGCTACATGTCGGGTGCTCTCCAAGGCTCGAATACTATCACAGGGTGCGAAATTAACGGGAGTCCGGAGTCAAATACTCCCTGATTTACTGCCGGACTCCCTGATTTTACATATGCAGGAGTCCGTGTGACTCCCTGAAAATTCTGCCATATGTACTAGCTAGTTCGTTCCGGAGCACGGCTTCGCGGAATTGCCGTATTTTTTCAACTAATGTCAAAAGAAAACTTGGCAGATGTGCAACCGCATGAATCTTAAAAATAAGCACATGTGTTATTGTTAATATCAAGAGTGCATAATAGAGATATCAAGAGTGCCAAATAGAGATCTCTATTATGCACTCTTGTTAATATCTTTAGTTTTGAACTTCAGACTGCGGACTCCCTCATTTTGCTACGGACTCCCTCTTTTTGAGGGTAGAGAGTCCGTTGGACTCCCTAGTTCAAAAGTAAATTTCTACCCCTGCCATCACGAATATATATATATTTATATATATATTATCAAACCTACTAGTATATATTTATATATAATATATTATATATAATACTCGTAAATAGATAGATATACTTGTACGGATACGTCTTCAAGAGATATACATCCGACGGGCGTTGAAGGAGAGAGATGTGTTTCATCAATAAACAAAACGATAGCTAGAATGATAAATATTTCGACGTACGCGCGGCTGTCTGCTATACGTACACAGCAAGAGTAGATAACTAAAAACCAAGTTTTTATCGTTCTACTAACTTGGTACATCAACATCGCCACTCAATAATCAACCAAGCCAATGTCAATCAGCTGCCGACAGTTTTAGAGAGATCTTGTCAGAGGCTAATTCAGAGTAAATTTTTCGTACATGGCACTGGGGGGGGGGGGTTGCACTGGGGTTTATTGTGTATTACATGTATATAGTATGAATACATTATATATTCTAAACGTGAGGTACATATACGTCGTCTGGCACCGAGGTGCCCCAATCACCGAACAATAAAGGCCTTTTCCTTACCTTGGACCTGGTGATTCTACTAGTTCCCTAACGATCAGAAATCATGAACTAGAACATATACAATTACAATCACGCACTGCCACACACGTGGGTTTGCCGCGCGGCACCCGCACTGCGCGCGCGCACTACGCATGCAGGCACACACACTACGCACGCACGCAGCCCACAACGCACGCACAAGATTTGTGTCACCACACACACACACACGATTACCGCCAATATACACATTAATCCAATTACATCGTAGAACATAACGATGGGTGGTAATTTTTGTCATGCGAGCGCGCTATAAGTAACAGTTCGAATAGCCATGACGCAGAAAGCGAGGCGGAAACCTAGACTAGGCATTTAATTTCCAAAAGAAACAACAATCAACAGAAATTAACGGGCAATAAAATTTACCTAGTCGCCGCACTCACTACACATAGATAGTTCATGCCGCCGTAAGCCCTAGGATGTTTTTTAGTTCAGCCGTACATAGACCGCTTCAGTCCAAACGTGTAAATTATAACGCATAGACCAGTCCAAGGACGTGTTCTAGTTCACGGGTACATAAGCACACAGTCCATCGGTGTATTGATACTGCATGATGACCAGTCCACAGAGTTGTTACTCAGGGTTCAACGTACATATATCACACCAGAACAGTCCACGTGTATGTATACGCATCAGACCAATGTCCAAGGAGTGTTCTACTTCAACGGTACATAAAGATCGCATAGGTCCACGTGTATTATACCCGCCAAAAAATGAAAAGGCGAAAACCGCCCCCCCCCAAAAGCTTCCGAAGGAAGTGTTCTAAGTTCACGTACATAGACCACAGTCCACGTGTATTAATACGTGTAGACCAGTCCCTAAGAGTGTTCTAGTTCAACGCACATATACAACACTAGGTCCACGTGGTAATTATACCGCAGTAAACCCAGTCCAAGGAGTGTTCTAGTTCTCACGCGTACATATTACGCATAGTCCACGTGTATTATAGACCGTGTAGACCAGTCCAAGGAGTGTTCTAGTTCACGAGCACATAGACGCACAGTCCACGTGTATTATACGCGTGAGACGCAGTCCAAGGAGTGTCTCTAGTTCACGTGCATAGCCACGTCTCCTCACCAGTCCAACGTTTTATTATACCCCATAGCACCAGTCCAAGAGAGTGTTCTTAGGCTTCACAGAGGACTAGTTCTAGAAGTTTCCTTGCCAGTTGACGCCGTTATATGCAACACAGGCTAACGCTGCCACATCATAGAAAGTTCAGATGTGGACCCAACCCATCAAAAGTGAATCACTCAAGCCACGCGTGCTCACCCAAGCCACCACGCACACCAAGGAAGACGGAAGCAGGTAGCAGAGACCAGTCCCCACCAAAAACATTTTCAGTTGACGCCGTATAGGCAAACGGCAGGCAGCAGCGCGTTGCCACAGCTGAACAAATCCGCTGGTGTGGTAACCAACCATCACGTGAAACCAACTTCAAGCAGCGCGTCGCTCACCCACAAGACGAGAAGACACCGTATCGAATTCACAGGGGAGAGATAGTGATTCGCGCTAGTGGGACGGGCTCTGATTGGCTAATTTTGTCTCATTGTTTATTTTTTTTATTTTTATTTTTTGGCTAATTTGTTTGTATTTTAGTAATTAGAGGATAGGCTTAGGGTTAGGGTAGGATTTAGGGGTTAGGGTAGGGTTAACTGATTCTATATCAGCAACCTACACATGGGGGCGCGTACAGGATTTGTAACCAAGGGGGGGTTTGAGCTGTAGACTCGAACTTGGCGAGCAGGAGAGGCGGGCAAAAGGGAGGTCTGGGGGGCAACTCCCCCCATTGAGAATTTTTGAATTTAAAATCCCCTCAGATACCGTTTTTCTGCGCGAAGCAGGGGGGTCTGGGACGGCGTCCTGGTCCATCCCCCTGTCGCACGCCCGCTGATCTTATTTGCTATATTCATCTAAGTCTCTCCCCTGAGACCTATTAATACAAAGACAACCGCCCTGCTCACTTCCACCACGCATGCTGAATCTTAGCTAGAAAACACCGCTCATCGCAGCACTCGATCCTCCATCACTGGCGCCCGCAGATAGAAGCACTGACAGCACAGTGCTTCCATAAATTTTGGTATAAAATTGTGTTGCCTAAATTCTCTCTCGCAAGACTCACTCAGAATGAAATCCCAGACGTCTACCATTCAAAAAAATTTTGCAAGGGGGGGGGGCCATGCCCGCCGACCTGACCCCCCTAGCATGCAGCGCCCAAGTGGCGTAAGCTAGGATTTTTTTCAGCGGGAGCAGCCTGGGGCCCTACATTTTCAGTGGGGGGGGGGCGACAATATATAGACTTTTCTTCTGTATTATACTGGTTCTAACGGCATTGTTTTGTAATTCATAATTTTTTTATCAAACAGAATTTGTTAGTGGGGGGGGCCACCCTGGGGCCACAGAAGAATTTGTGGGGGGGGCTCGTGGCCCCCCCCCAGGCACGCCCCCCAGTAGCTGACGCCCCTGAGCGGCGCCCTAACAGCTGGGCTTGCTGTTTATTATCACTGAGTGATTTTATCCGTCTGCGCTTTCTACTTTCTTAAGACCTCTGTGGTGCGCCAGTGTTCATCAATCATTCACTCATCTAACAACGTCAACAACGCGAAGCTAGAAGCTGCGTAGCCCGTTACCCGTAACGGGACGTGCTTGGTCGCGGGAAAATGTAAATTCGCTTTTTTGGGAAGAAATCGGGATGAGAAAACCGCGCGCCGTTAAAAAAAAGACGAGGCGAGTCCGCAAAGCCAGAAACAGCATCGTGAGTGTTCAACGACCGGAGGTCTGACATTGTCACAAATTGTCACCGAACTTTTCGCCCGACCGCATCAAAAACAGTAAACACACGGTCACCGTCAATGACTTGACTGTCACAAAATGTCACCAACTTATTTCGGCGAAGCACGCTTGAAAAAAAATGCGACAATTTCAATTACTCGCGCCGTCAGGACCGCCGCTCACACCTATTCACGGCGAATTCTGACAACCTGTCCCCCCACATCGTCCCCGTGCCAACGCAATAAAAAACGCATGAACTCCACTGCTCTAAGCACAGAAACGCATTCCGAAACTTCGGATAGAAAGTTCACAGCGGGGCGCAGGCGTCCCACCAGCGGTGCGGTCGGCTCGGCACATCGCGCAAAAACGCATCCGCTCGCGAAACTTTCTCAAGACGCCGACGCTGAGAGGCTGCGGCCGACGCGCAACGATTGACCGATGGTGACCTTTCGCCTTCCGCCACATCCGGCCTCCGCCAACAGCTGCAAGCAGCAGCGAAAATCACAGACTGACGTCGGGAAAACTGACGAGCGAGCGATAGTCTTGCGGTCGCCTCAACTGCCGCCAGCGCGGCTCTCAGTGCATTCCGGTGATTCCGATCGAGCACTAGGACGGTGGCATGGCTGTGTCGGAGATTGAAACCTTGCATGCTTGAATCTGCTTCAGAGGCGAGTTCGCAGAGCTTCATGGTTGCCTGACAAGCATCGTGGCATACAAATGACATGGCTCAAACTAATACGCCATCATCGTTTTCCCGGTAGAGAGGTACCAACCCCAATTGGATCAATGTATCGTGTGATACTTCTATATTCTTAAACAATAGCGAGTATAGCGACATTTTCTTGGGAAAGTACGTCCTAATTGAATTGAATTATATTTTGATAACGTTCTTATAATCTTATACGAAAGCAAAATTTATTGGTGGAAGGTAAGCCGTTTTCCAATCGATTATTCTCATCAATGATACTGACTGCATTGTAAACAAATGCGATATTTCCTTGTGAAAGTGACCGTCCAACGTGATTATTCCTATATTTGATACTAAGCTAGTAAGTAGTAGTAAGATTGTTTGAAGCTGTGTAGATATTTTGTCTTGTGGAAGTACCGTCCCCAATTGGTTCATTTTCATCAAAACCGGAGATTGTTGTCATAACTACTCCTTATAGGCATGCCCTATATTCAATTATTGGTTTCCTTAATATTTTGATAGTTATCATATTCATCAAAGTGACAGATTTCTTGGGCATAACTACCTCTCATTAGTAGCAGGCCCCAAAAACTTGGTTCTGATATCCTTCGATAACTATTATCACCAACAAAGTGACAATGTTCCTGTCTAGACGCACCTCACACAACATCATAAACTGACTAATGCGTATGTGATTGACAATATTTGACTAAAATTACATGATACACGCACCTTTTCATTATTCGGTCATTTACCTGAAGAAAATGTCGTTACAACAACCACTCCAGCATGCCAGGGATGTGTGTGACTCGTCTATTGCGGGTCAAGCAGTGTGCCAGTATACTATAGTGGCGCACCTAGATTGCAGATAGCCTCACTTAACAAACTTTTCTATTTCAACTCGCGAAGGAAATAAAGATATTCATTCAGTAGACCACTGGTAGAGGATAGCTGTCTCTGGTTGGAATGATGCATAACTTCTACTTAACTTCACAGTAAGTTGGCAAGGATAGGCGGTCGGGATTAACAACACAGATATGGACATATCTTACCTGCGAAGTAAGCTGACACGCCTGTGTAACAAGCGAACCAGTTGCTTCTTGCATGACTTCGACCTGCAAGTGAGCAAGTTACGCAAGCAGAGTTAGAAAAGCGTTGTGCGGATACAATGTTAGCTCGCGTCCTAGCAGGAACGTGGCGTTTCACACGGTTTGACGCACCAGCGAAATCTCACGTTCGTCATCACAGCAACCACGCAACGTACAGAGCACAGCACGCAAGCGCACGTACAAGCAACGCAACACGCACAGTACAAGCACCGCACCGCGGCACGGCACGCTACAAGCAGCGCGGCGCGACAGCACGTACCACATGCACCACCAACGCACCACGAAGCACACACGCACACACTGCATTTCGCACGAGCGTACAAGCACGCACGGCACGGCGGACCACGCACGCATCAGCACGTACAGCCTCAGCTTCACGTCACGGTTGGTGCGCAGCTTCTCAACTCCTCCGCCTCCCTTCCTTCTTACCCCCCTCCCTCCTCTCCCTCTCGCCCTTGCCCCCCCCCATCCTCCTCTCACCTTGTTCTCCTCTAGCAGCTTCAGCTTCACCGTCACGTTGGTGCGCAGCTTCCTCACTCCTCCCTCCCTCCCTCCTCCGCCCTATCCCCTCCCCTGCCGCACTGCACTCCCTCCCTCACCTCTCTCCTCTCCGCCTTCCCCCCCGCCCAATCCTCCTCTCACTCTTGTTCTC
>NW_014578764.1:41035-42011 GCF_000485595.1 Priapulus caudatus
ATGCGAGTGGTCGTTAGTTAGCTGCGGTTTACGTGTGCCATTGTCTACAACAGAAATGCGAGTGGTCGTTAGCTACGGATTCCTTGGCCATTACCTACAGATTCGTTGGATGCTAGCTACAGATTCCTTGGTCGTTAGCTATGTTAAAACATTGGTTGCTAGCCTTGCCTAAAACATAGATACCGGACGTTACCTGGAGAATTCACAGAGAATGTGGCTTGGGTCAGCTCTAACAGATGTGTATTGTCTGGTGCTAAACTAAGGAGTCAGGGTAAAACCACGGGTTGGACCAACCCACATCCGACTGCAAAATCGATTATGAAAGGATTTTGTGTGGACCACGTAGCATCCCGTTATCTGGAGCCAAGAAGCCATTCACAGGGAGCGTGACAGCCGGAGAGAGGGGGCGGTGGGAGAGAGGAAGCCAGCCTCACCCATCTTCTCGAGCAGCATCTGCTTCGTGCACTTGAACGCCGACACGCTCCAGTCCTTCAGATGGTCGAGCTTCACGTTGTTGTTGGCGAGCAGCTTCGGGACGGGACTCGAGCCGGGCGACACCTGCGGCGACACTCCAGCGAGCCTGCCAGCCGCACCTGCAACACCCGGAGAGAAGGTTGAGAAAGAGAAGAAGGTTGAGATAGAAGAGAAGGTTAAGAAAGAAAAGAAGGTTGAGATAGAAGAGAAGGTTAAGAAAGGATGGAACGGGACTCGAGCCGGGCGACACCTGCGGCGACAATCCTGCAAGTCTGCTAGCCGCCCCTGACACACCCGCAGCAGAGAAGGTTGGGAAAGAGGAGAAGGTTGAGATAGAAGAGAAGGTTAAGAAAGAAAAGAAGGTTGAGATAGAAGAGAAGGTTAAGAAAGGATGGAACGGGACTCGAGCCGGGCGACACCTGCGGCGACACTCCAGCGAGCCTGCCAGCTGCACCTGCAACACCCGCAGCAGAGAAGGTTGGGAAAGAGGAGAAGGTTGAGA
>NW_014578764.1:44035-46979 GCF_000485595.1 Priapulus caudatus
TCACGTGCCCTAAAAAAATTGCCTTGCCCTTCTCGCCGCTTAATTCGAGCCCTGGCTCGCGATAACTGGGCGCTACTGATTTATCGAGTTATGCCATATTTTCTGAGATGAATTGGATCAAAACAACCAGACAGCCGCCATGTCCGCCATGTTCAGTGCGACTAAAATCAGCAATGGACCTGATTTTCACAGTGCGTAGGTCTAAACACAAGGCAAGTACATATCTTCGCAATGATAATTATTAAGTTGTTGTAGATTAATGTTTCCTGGTTTTCAATGTTTTAATATTTATATATATACAAGTATATATGTTATATAGATGCTTATTTATGCTCGCGCCAACACGAGTTGCAACGCTATGGTATGTTATGTCGTTTCGGGTTTTCCGCGTTCCGATCAAAAAGCATGCGCAGTGGAAACATGGCGGTTAAAGTGAAATTTAGGTTCGGCTCTTGAAATTTACACTGTTCACATCGAACCGAGATATTAGTTTTAATAACAGCGCTGGAATACTATAAGGTGAAGGTTATACTTAATACTAAACAAGGCAGAAATGCTTAGATGATCATTTTATTTTAGATATACGTAATTGTTTGGTAGTTTTTGTAGAGATACAAGATTTTCCAATGGATGCCAGGATTGATGTCAGGCTGTGTATATTGACGTCAGTCACACAGCCTGGTTGGGTTAGTCACAGCCTAGCCACAAGTTCCCTTCTCGCTTAACACTATGTTGGCGAGAGGACGCCTACGAGAGGACACTACGTTGTCCTACGACGTGTAACAGTCGGAGAGCCTGGTCGGTTTAGTCACAGCTACCGGTTTAGTCGGTGTGGACTTGACAGTTGTGACACATGTACTCACTGTACACTAAACTTAACAGTCAATTTGTCAAATTCTGTATGTACCATAAGAAGACCTTTTTCGGGTTTACAATACGCGTGAGTGAACGGGGTTTTATACAAATCGAGTTAATGAAATCCTGTCACTCTCAAATATTATCGGAAATGAATTTTTGTATAGTTGTTGATTTACCTGGCACCTGTAACGATATTATCGCCACCTGTCGATGATATATACTATAACAATTATTTTATGCGTGAGACGTAAATACAATAAAGTATAATAATTAATAGCTATATTCAATCGAAATTAACAATACAATTACGCATACAAAATTATTCACACGTAAGTACATGAATATTTGTTATACACCGGACAATATTAATAGGAATAAATTGAAATACGAAATAACAGACGATGATGATGATTAGTTAATTTCAAAGCCAGTGTCTTCTTTTGGTCAATATCACTATAGATTAAGCATATATATTTTAAGAACATATTTTATCCTAGTCTGTATATATTCCTAGTCTGTGATGTTATTAAAGTCTACATGGACTTTGATTTTAGTGTTATAATCAATGACAATGTGTATAAAAATGAAATGGCGGCACCTTGTGTGAAAATTGATTTCGGAAATGAGAAATTTACACTGCCATCTCTTGGGAATTATATGAGTTAATTAATTAATTACAAGTGGTTTATTACTTAATGAAATGAGCATAAGAAATGATACCCACTACAATAGTAGAAAGAATAGTAAATATTAACTTTATTTTCTAATATTGTAGCAGGCTTGGTGCGTCTTCTACGGCCAGGTGGCTGTCAATAGGATTTAACTTAGGGGTATACGGCCGGTGACCGGTCACTCCGCTCACTCGCCACGGAATGAATGTAAAGTTGTAAACATGTGGATGTAACAAACTTTTTCCGGGCGCTACGAATATTATTAATCAGTGATCACGTTATCTTCAACGCTAAGAAGAAGACTGATGCTTGACTGAACTTGTGCAGAATTGTTGATCGTCAGTTTGTTAGTATATTCCCGTGCCTTCGTAGATCGTAGGCTGTTCATATTTATTAATATTATAATAATAATAAGTGTGTGTGTGTGTGTGTGTGTGAGAGAGAGAGAGAGAGAGAAAGAAAGAAAGAGAGAGAGCTAGAGGTGTGTGTGAGAGAGATAGCTAGAGCTCTACGTGTGTGTGTGTGAAAGAGAAAGAGAGAGAGAGCAAGAAAGGACGGATGAAAGGATAGACGGCAGCAGTGCATATATTGTATATTTTCGGCAATCAGCAGAGCGTCCCGTTGTGCAATCATGCGTGTACGCAAGTCGCGCGATCACTGTGTGAGTGGATGTCCGGATGCATAGCCTGGAGGCTAGGCGACCGGTTCCGGACGCGTAGCCACTGCTTTATAATATAGGCGTTACCCACAAATTAATCATTATAAACGTATATGAATTTAAATAATAATTTGAATACAAATTATATACAGGGTCACACGTTCTTTTTATGCAGTTTTTTAATGGGTAAGACCACCAGGACAGGAGGATGTCAACACTCAAGTTGATGATTAGCTCCAAGAAACGGTCTTTGCTAGGGTTAGAAGACCATTTTGTATATTGACGTTAGTCACACAGCCTGGTCGGCCTAGTTGATGATGTGAATTTGCATCTCTACATTCATTTCAATCATTGCTGTTGTCATAACAACCAGTTATATGTTAATGGGTGCGTGTGGATATCAGTAGGCTAGAACTGCAACCCAAAAGAAAAATTGATTGCGCGCAATATATCAAGTCATCGCAATTTACACAACATTTTGGAATTATCTGGTCACAGCCTAGCTCTAGGCCTGCTGCAACTGTACGCAGATAATAGTACTAGAGCTAGTCACAGCCTAGCTCCAAGAAACGGTCTTTGCTAGGGTTAGGGGACCGTTTCAAATTCTTGCCCATAAAAACGTGTAGTTGGCTCGGTATCCAAACATCGACACAGCTAGCGTCACATGTAATAGCTCAAACAAATCTATAAAACTCTTGCTTGCTCGCGACAGGGCTCGAATTAACCGACGGCACCGACGGCAATTGCCGTCGGTGCC
>NW_014578764.1:49822-53704 GCF_000485595.1 Priapulus caudatus
TATATATTTTCATTATTTTGCAATAATAAATTATTAGAAATTGTTAATGAATACGAAATGGTGAAAAGACTAGAGAGTCTAGAGAGTATAATACACTGCACAGTCGCTGAGAAACATTGGTGAGTAACACCAGAGCATATAAATCAGTGATTTATATTCTCTGGTAACACTCCGCAGTATATGGGTAATGCTATCCCCCGGGCGTGGAGGGAGGTGACCGCAACGTGGCAGCACTAGTGTTAGGATAGTGTTAGGATTAGGGTTAGGGTCAGGGTTAGGGTTAGGGTTAGGGTTAGGGTTAATTTTTAATTATTAATTTTTAATTTTTAATTTTAAGTGTTAGTGATAGTGTTAGGGTTAGGGTTAGGGTTAGGATTTTTGCATCATGATATCTGTCCCCACACCATAGATTAATTTTTGTGAATAACACTGCCTATATATAGCGCGGCGACACATACATATTTAGTGTGAGGGTTAGTAGTGGCGGTGTTGGAGTGAGTGTTACCGTTAGGGTTAACTTTTTGAACGTCATCGTCAACGTTATCACGTGACCTCCCTCCACGCCCGGGGGATAGCAACACCCGCAGTATATAGCGTAGTGCCGCCATCTATTGGAGGAAAAAAGTGGTATCAAAGTGGAATCGAAAATACGGGGAAAAATATCGAGGATTGGATCGAGGGAAGAGAATCTCGATCCGATTCGATTTCGGTGGATCGTTACAGCCCTACTAATAGTAATAGTAATAATGTCATTATCAAATGTGTCGCAATGAATAAGTACTAAAGTAGGCAAAATGCCAAGTTTGTAATAGTATACTGTTGCTCAAGGGTTCGTTGTCGTATCAGGTACTACAGATATGTACCCGAGGTACATATATGTATACACAAAATGTACCAGACTTGTACTACAGAAGTGTACCCTAACCCTAACACTAACCCTAACCCTAACCCTAACCCTAAACATACCTCGATCATATAAAAATATAAACATAATACTAAACAACCTAAAACTACCTCGGGTACATATCTGTAGTACCTGATACGACAACGACCCCATCTGCTATACTGATAGGAATAATATCATAACAGGCCTCACAAGCCTCATGCATTTGGCTAGCTCTAGTACTATAGCCCACGTACAGTACCCCAGGCCCTAGGCAACTGTACGCGGGCTATAGTACTAGAGCTAGCATTTGGCGTGAGACTCACGCAATTCTGCAGAATCTCACGCACATTTCTGATAGTTCCCGAAAATCTCACGCAATTGCAAGAATCCAGTTTTTCTTCGTTGCATGGAGCGGGTCTAGCCGAACTTTGCCGAAATATGCGGGACACGAGGAACGGGAATCTCGACATTTATTACTTGTGGCACACCCAGCGACTGATTTTGCTAATCTGACGTCACGCGTTACTATAAATAGCCTTTTGCAGCGATGGCCAGGCCTGAAGCCTGCTGGAATCTCGCAAAATCGGCCTTAGATTTTCTGATTCAAAATATATCTCACTCATTTTTAAAGCTACCCCTTGAGAGCCCTGTAATAATTTAGTAGTTGGTCTAATACTAAACTGCTACTACACACATACAAATATATGTAACCCAACTAAGTTGGTTTATAGTTACATATTTGTATCTACTAGTACTACCAGGAGTAAGATAATATAGAATCTATATTCTATATAGATCCTATAGAATCTATATTATCTATTATTATAGATTCTATATTATCTTACTCCTGGTACTACTACTACTAGCCAGTAGCGCTGAGAGGGTCTATGTCCCCTGGGTACGGTTCGGTATACCGGAACGTATCCTGGTACTATCTAATATGCCGGACCGTACCTCGCCTACTCCACTAACGAGTCTAGGGAGTCGCCTACGCCTACTCCCTAACCCGACCCCGAACCCTAACCCTAACCCTAACCATATCAGATAGTTACCAGGGTACATTCCGGCAGTACCCTGGGGGACATAGACCCTATGAGCGCCAGTAGCAGAGTGGTATGTTATTCTGTTTATGACAGGAGGTGTTTGCGTGGTCCATGTATGTAGCAGTGATGATGTGAAGTCGTGAACTGTGACCTGCTAGATATGATGTTATAGCCATGTGTGAAACTGTGAACTGTTAGTTAGTAGTGACCCTGGGGGGGGGGGCACTCGCCTCGGAACTGGGTAGGGGGTGCCTCGGGGCCCTTGAGAACCTGACCCTGTCGCAAACCACTTTGGGCCCTAAAATACACCCTGTCCCAATATACTGCACTAAAAAGTACATTGCAATATTGGCTTGCCTATATTGGCCCAATATCGGCCTGGTGATATTGGCCCAATATTGTTTGCCAATATTGGGCCGATATTAGATCAATATCTGTCTATATTGGTCCTATATTCGCCTGGTGATATTGGCCTAAACAAACTGGATATTGATTTTGTTTGTACAAAGCGTCTCGTTCCTATGGTATGTTACGCCGTAACCTTATATGTGTTGATTCTATAATCCCTCGCTGGCGTTTAAAACTATGGTTTTAGAATATATGCTTTCCTAAGCTGACAATCCTGTACACTTCAGGTCTTTTAAAGATACTTCAGGTTTGTAGGTGAAATTTTGTTGAAATTTCAATACCCATTTTAGTTGATAGATGGCGCCTCTTGGCAGCCATATCTAGGCAGACTGTATCCAGACTGTAATGGATGAAATACAGCTTAAAACTACCAAATCGGTATCTAGAAACTATCATAATTGTTTCTGTTGTTTTAGCTCGACTTAATTGGCCCCCCTCTTCATATCCGCTTTCTTCATGTGAAGATTGGTATTCCCTCTTGGCTAATGAGGACTATTCGTAGCAATCGATCATCTTTTAAAATTGAACACTGCTTTTGGAGGTCGCTCCGAAGTTCGCTCGCACTCGACGTTTCTGCGCAGAAATGACCCCAGAAATGGTTGCGGACTTTACTCGATCGTTACAAAGTTCGATGATCGCGCGGATTAACGCGGGCGGGGGAATGCGCGCGCACGCGTGATGTATTGCAATAAATGAATATGATATCGCAAGCTGTCGCGCTCTCGCGCTGGTGACCGAGTATTTTTTCCGAAGGTTGGCGGGGGAGGGGGACTCATGCGGGATCGGCGCGGACGTACGGACGACGTCTTTAATCGCACGTGAGTCGGTGGTCTCGCGTGGGTGAGTCTGTCGTCAGAGACGAGACGAGACGAGACGAGGCGATCCGTCTCGCATTAGAGATCGTGTATGCCGGTCTCTATTGTTGTTGTTGTTGTTGTTGTCGTTGTTGTTGTCATTGTCATTGTCATTGTTGTTGTTGTTGGTGGTGTTGGTGATGGTCTGCTGCTGTTGTTGTTTTTGTCATCGGAGAATTGTTCTCGACGCTGTCATCGCCACTATCGTCATTTTAGTCATCGGCGGCAGCATTGCAATGCAATCATTACCTCCGCGCAACGGAGTTGCAGGGAGGTCATGCATTGCAATGCAATCATTGTCATTGTTTTGATGTGCGGTGGCGGTGTCGTTGTTGTTGGGTTAAGCCAGTCATCTCAGCGTGTCTCAGCATGTCTCAGCGTGTCTCAGTGTGTCTCAGCACGTGTATCACTATCAGCGTGTCTCGATGCATCTTGGCGTGCCGCGAGGCAACTGAGTCGATGTCTTTTTGTGACTTTACAGTAGGATTGGCTGCGCCGGCGGTGCAGACGACGACATGGTAAGTGAGCCTTGACGGTGCCGCGGTGCAGGTGTTGGTGCGGCGGAGGTACATTTGTGACGGTGCGGGGGGAGGAGCCGCATTTGTGTCGGTGCGGGGGAGGTGCAGCATTTGTGTCGGTGCGGGGGAGGTGCAGCATTTGTGTCGGTGCGGGGGAGGTGCAGCATTTGTGA
>NW_014578764.1:55334-57615 GCF_000485595.1 Priapulus caudatus
GTGTGTGTGTGTGTGTGTGTGTGTGTGTGTGTGTGTGTGTGTGTGTGTGTGTGTGTGTGTGTGTGTGTGTGTGTGTGTGTGTGTGTGTGTGTGTGTGTGTGTGTGTGTGTGTGTGTGTGGTGTGCGTGCGTGCGTGCGTGTGTGTGCGCGTGCGTGTGTGTGTGCGTGTGCGTGCGTGCGTGTGCGTGCGTGTGCGCGTGTGTGTGTGCGCTTGGGGAGGTGCGGGCGTACATGATTGCGTGCACGCGCGCGCGTGTGGGTGCGTTGGGGGTGGCGGTCTACTGTTTTTCTGGGTGGAGTGCCTTATTTTTATTCTGTTCGCTGTGACGTGTGTCCCTATGGAATATAGCGAAACTCTGGGAGGAGTACAAGACTATGTACAGAGACTTGTGTCACTTTAGTCTATTATCGTACTCTGGGAGGAGTAACCATCTACGTACAGAGACTTATGTCAATGTAGACTGTTATCATACTCTGGGGGGAGTAACCATCTATGGACAGAGACTTGTTTCAGTTTAAATTATTATCGTACTCTGGGAGGAGTAACCAACTATGTACAGAGACTTATGTCAATGTAGACCGTTATCACACTCTGGGCGGAGTAACCAACTATGTACAGAGACTTATGTCAATGTATACCGTTATCATACTCTGGAAGGGACAAAGGACAACTGCCCTCTATGGGACTGTCCCCACCTATGGTCGAAAAGTCAATAGAAAGCCAGGGGCATTGAGACCTTACTATATAAGTCTGTGTAGAAGAGGCTAACTTTCAGGGTTTCTTCTGAGGGAAAATTAGACAAAGGAGGTAATAATGGCCAGTTTGGGAAAAAAAACGCGCACGATGGATTAAAAGGAAATAACGGAAAAGTATAGACACCGCGTCATAGCACTCAATAAACGCACATGGCAATTTATATATATATATATGCCAGAAACACTTGGTGATCTATTTATTTTTGGGTTGACTACCGTTGACACTATTTTGACAACCGCGGGTAAATACAGGAACATTTTCACAACGGCGATGTTAAATTTGACAACGGCGGTGCGCCACTGTGCCTCTTATGTATAAGAAATCCCGATTAACTGAGGAAACACACACACACAGCTCAGAAGGTTGCCTGTTATCGCTATGGATTCGAGAATGTATTTTTTCCTGACGCGGGTCAGTTACCCCCCCCCCCCCCGTGGGTGGATGACAGCTGCGTGGGTGGAGCCATATATTGATCAGGTTGCTCAACCTGTCTGTTGCTAATTTGGGGTGGGGTGGGGGGGGGGGGGTACCGTCTGTAGTCGTTCATCACAAACCCTGTCCACCTGTGTCCCTGGGCAATTAGGCTAACAACTGAACAGTAGTCGCCATGCCAACACTGGCAGTTGGTGTTGGTGGTTGTGGCGTTACGTTGGTAGGTTGCACAGTTGCATAAAGGAGAGTACGTGTGTATGCTGTGTGCTCTGTGGTGACAGTAGATCCATGCGGAGCGATATTTCTTAATCGCACTGAAAGTTCTTGCACCTCGTCACTTCCAAGTAGTCGAGGTATATTTTTTAGGTGGAGCATACTTCTTTACTGGATCGCACGAGATGTACTACTTCAATTACTTCCGAGTATTCGAGGTATTTTTTTGGGGAGAACTTTTTTAATCAAACAGCAGGTGGCACTAGGAACGTGTTTCTGTGTCACTGATGTATATATATGGATCAGTACTCAGTAGTAGTCTGTGTGTGTGTGTTTGCGTGTTGCGGTCGCTCCTTTTTTCTTGTGTGTGCGTAAGGTGATTGCATCGATCGTATTGTAACGCGGATGTGACGTTACCCGTTTCAAAGTGGATTTGTTGTAGAGATGAACGAAAACTCCAAAGTCCAAGCAGTACGTTGTGTTTAGCAAATAGTATTCTTGTTTTTCAAAAGCCGCACCCCCGTGCGTGCGCACAGAGGCACGCATCCGCGTGACCCGCACACTCTCGTCCATCCTTCAACCAAGAACCTTCCATTTACACGTTTCTAGCTAACAAAGAAATCAATCGCGCGCGCGGACAACCACATCCGCTGCACACATGCACAACAACTGACTCTCAACCGTTTCTCGTCTCCATCATCCATACTACATCAAACGCCCTGCCGCCGACTAACCCATTATGCAACGACCGTCGCGACATTTCCAACCACCCAACTACTATTTCTAACATCTCCAAACCACACTTTATATTACCTTCCTTTCCTCCAAGACGATGGCTTCTATAAGTCATCGACTTTAGCGTCCTCGCTAATCTAAAAT
>NW_014578765.1:0-5337 GCF_000485595.1 Priapulus caudatus
CTGACGGGACGGGAAAGATGGAGGCAGAGAGAAGAATAGAGAAGTAGAATCGACGAGGAAGACGGCAGATAGAGACGGACGAGGAGAGAGGGACGACCGAAGAGGAGGAGAAGAGCGAGAGACGCGACGAGGAGAGACGAGAAAGAGAGGAGAGAGAGAAAGACGGGAGAGAGCAGAGTAGAGAGGAGAGGAGAGCGAGAGAGAGGAGAAGAAGGATAGTGTGAGAGAGAGAGACGGAGGAGAGAAGATGGAGCAGAAAGGTAGGAGGACGAGCAGAGAGAGCAGACAGGAGCCGAGAGAGAGAGAGAGAGAGGAACCGGAGAGGAGGTAGAGAGTAGAAGGGCAGAGAATAGAGGGCGAAGGAGATGAGAGAGAGACGGAGAGAGCCGAGAAGAGAGGAGAGACGAGGAGAGAGAGGAGAGAGAAGAGAGAAGAGAGAGAGGAGCAGATGATAGTAGAGAAGAGAGAGACGGAGGAGACGTGACGACGGCGATGAGAGGGCGATGGCGGCCGGGGACGAGAGAGGAGAGAGAGGAGACGAGGAGAGAGACAGAGAGAGACGGAGAGAGGGACGAGAGAAGAGAGAGACGAGAGATGAGAGAGGAGAGAGAGAGAGAGAGAGAGAGAGAGACAGGAGCAGAGAGGAGAAGAGAGGGAGGAGAGAAGAGCATGACGAAAGAGACGCAGGAGAGAGACAGAGAGAGAGAGAAAGGAGGAGAGACCAGATGAGACGAACGGAGGGACGAGAGAGGAGTGAGAGAGGAGAGAGGAGAGCGAGAGGGAGGGAGGAAGAGTGACTGGGGAGGATCCGGGCGGAGCACCGAGAGAGTAGAGAAGAGAGGAGGAAGAGAAGAGGAATGAGAGAGAGAAGAGGAGAGAGATAAAAGGACTAGCTAAATTATTTTAATGATATAAAAGGAAGAGGAAGAGAAAAAAGAAGACATTTGGGAGGAAAACGGCTCCGAGAGAGAAGAGAAGCGTGAGAGAGGAGCATAGAGATAAAGAGGAGAGCGCGTAGAGAGGAGAGCGTCGAGAGATAAGAGACGAGAAGAGAGAGAAGAGAGAGAAGATCGCTCGTTGAGAGAGAGAGATGACGAGAGCATGAGATAGGGAGAGAGCTGTGATGAGAGAGAGCGTGTGAAGAGGAGAAGGAGACGAGAAGAGAGAGAGAGAGAGAGAAGAGCGAGAGCGAGGAGGAGGGGAGGAGGGGGGAGGAGGAGCGAGGAGGAGCAGAAGAGAATATTGAGGCAGAGAGTGAAGACAATCGATGTGACAAGATGCGAAGAGAAGAAGAAGCCTTCTCACCTCCCGCGCGCCGCGCTCCCGCACGCCATTACGGCTCGATAATCCTCCATTTCCCCGCGGCGGCGGCAAAGAAGAAGCCCGCGGGACGGACTGGAGGAACTGATGCGGGGAGGATGACGTGTAATGAGCGCAAGACACAAGCGCATTGGCGAGAGAGCGGTAATCGCCACTCTAAGCAGCAAGCAGCAGAGCAGCAGCGCGCAGTAGCAGCAGGCGTGGGTTGGCAGCAGCAGCCGCAGCGGCAAGCCAGCCTAGTTCCAGATAGCAGTGAGCAGTAGAGCAGGCGCAGTACAGGTAGCAGCAGCAGAGCCAGTAGCAGGCGCAGCGGCAGACAGTAGCAGTAAGCAGCCAGCAGCAGCGCAGTACCCAGCGCAGACGAGCAGTCGCAGCAGCAGCCAGCGGGGTGGTGGAGGCGGCAGTGCTTACGCGAGAGAGAGAGAGAGAAGAGAGAGAGAGAGAGAGAGAGCGTCGCGCTTGTGAATGTATGCGCCGTGCAAGCTCAGAGCAAGCAGCCCTGCGAGTCACTGGACCGAATTTCCCGCAACAGCAGCAGCGCAGCCGAGCAGCAGCAGCGAGCACTGAGGCAGAGAGGGAGGCAGGGGACAGGAGACGGACGAACGACGACGACGAACGCGACGACGCGGACGACGGACGCGACGACGACACGACGCGACGACGACGACGACGACGGTTCTGATGATGACAATGAGACGACGACGGAGGCGGACGCGACGGAGAACGACGACACATCGCTGAATGATGCTAACATGATTGATGCGGTGCGCTCTCATCCGGCACCGCTTAGCACTTCGCTACTACTCCTACCTGCATCATTGACTCTGCTGCTGGCTGCTGCTGCTGCTGCTGCTGTGCTGCTTGCTGCTGCCTTACTACACCATCTAGCTACGAATAGCGGGGCCGTGTGTGTGTGTCGGTCAGCGGCGCGCGACGCTCTACGACTGCGATGAGGCTATGTCGGCTCACGCGACATTGTGTGCCGTAGCGGCGGCAGCGGATGAATGCCGTGAGGCGTGACAGAGCGTCAACGTGCTCCCGCCGCCGCCGACCCAAAAGATTTGCATTACCTGGAATCTCCCGTAATCTTCTCTTCATGTGTCTCTGTCTCTGTCGCTGTCGCCTGTCTCTGTCTCTGTCTCTGTTCTCATGTCTCTGTCGTCTGTGCTCTGTCTCTGTCTCTGTCTCTGTCTACTGTCTCTGTCTCTGGTCTCTGTCTCTGTCTGCTGTCTCTGTCTATGTATCTGTCTCGCTGTCTCTGTCTCTGTCTCTGTCGTCTGTCTCTGTCTCTGTCCTCTGGTCTCTGTTCTCTGTCTCTGTCTCAGTGGCTCTGTTCTCTGTACTCTGTCTCTGTCTCTGTCTCTTGTTCTCTGTCTCTGTCTCTGTCTCGGTGGATGTTCCTGTCTCTGTATCTGTCTCTGTCTCTGTCTCTTGTCTCTGTGCTCTTGTCTCTGTCTCTGTCTGCTTCATCTTGTCTCTGTCTCTGTCTCTGTCTCTGTTGCTGTCTTGTCTCTGTCTCTGTCTCTGTCTGCTGTCTCTTGTCTCTGTCTCTGTCTCGTGTCTCTGTTCTCTGTCTTGTCTCATGTCTCTTCTCGTCTCTGTCCTCTGCTCTGTCTCGTCTCTGTCTCTCTCTCTCTCTCTTCTCGCTGCGATCTCTCTCTCTCTTCTCTCTCTACTCTCTCTCTCTCTTCTCTCTCTCTGCTTCTCTCGGATGTTCTCTCTCTCTCCCCTTATCTACTGCAGCGTGCGGTGAGTGCGTGCGTGCCAGCCGGCGTGCGTGCAGTGTGCGTGCGTGTCGTCGCGGCCGTGAGGTGCGTGCGTGACTGCTGTGTGTGCGACTCGATGTGGAGTGTGTGTGTGTGTGTGGTGGCGCGCGTGCATGGGCTGTACATGTCGGATGCGTGTGAGTGCGTGTGAGTCTCTGTCTCCTCTTTCACTCTATCTCTCTCTCTCAATCCTCTCCACTCTCCTTCTTCACCGGAGCTTGGGATTCGGACACGGCCCATGCCGGGCTGTTCCTACTGTACTACCTACCTCTTCTATTCTATCGCCTCACACTTAACGCTACGTTCAGCCACCACATGACCGCTCAATATAGCTGCCGGCTCATGTGATGACGATGTCGATGCTTCACTGCTGGTGATGATGCATGGACGATGACGAATGATGATGATGATAATGATGATGACGGATGATGATGACGCGATAATGGATGATGACGACGGCGACGATGTACGATGATGATGTGGTGATCGATATCAAGGGTGATTGATCACGAGAACGACCGATGATGACGACTGGACGATAGATGATGACGACCGAGGACGGCTGATAAGCGTAACCCTTATCTTATACGCTATCTCCTATCTCTAACCCGTAAGCGCTGGATCTAACCTAAAGCCCGAGGCCAACCGCCGATCACAGAGACGAGAGCAGAAATAGAATCAAGGGATGCTCATCATTATAGTTATTATTCGTACGTTACCACTGTTCGTGAGACGACTACGCGATCATCACACAACACACACGCTCCGCCACGCACGCTAACCAACGCACGCACGCACGGCACGACACACCACCACGCAGCACACACATATCACACGCTGACGACTGTCTCGTCTCTACCGCCATCTCAGAATTCTTCAATCGTCTCTGCCACGCCTCCGCTCCTTCCCCCCTCCTCGGCGCACCCCTCCTGGCAGCACCCCTCCTGTGCAGCACCCTCCTGGCAGCATCCCCTACTGGCAGCATCTCCTCACTCGCTGCAGCATCCCATCGATGTCCGACCGATGTGCATGCACGGATGGAAGTAGGGTGTTGGGAAGAACAGGGATGTGACGTGGCGGAAGGCGTGATTGTACGCGGAGGCAAATAGATGTTCTACGCATCTGACTTTTCTTCTTGTTTTGTTCTCTCTGTGGCAGCTTTCTCTTCTCTCTCTCTCTCGTTCCTCTCTCTCTCTCTCTCTCCTCTCTCTATACTCCTACTCTACCTCTCTCCCCTCTTCTCTCTCTTCTCGCTCTGCGCTCTCTTCTCTTTCTTATCTCCTCTCCTCTCTCTCTCTCCTTCTTCTATCTCTCTCTCTGGGGACTCTGCTTTCTCTTTCTCTCGTCTCTCTTTTCTCTTCTCTTCTCTTCTTTCTTATCTGTCTCTCTCTCTCTCGTCTTCTCTCTATCTTCTTCTTTCTCGGTCTCTATCTCTCGCTCTGCTCTCTTTTCTCTCTCTCTTAATCTCTCTCTCGCTCTCTCTCTTGCTCTCTCATCTCTCTCTCTTCCTACTCTCTCTCTTTCTCTCTCTCTCTCCTATCTCTCTCTCTCCTCTCTCTCTTCTCTCCTTCTGTTTCTCTCTATCTCTCTCTCTCGCGTGTCTCTCCTTCTTTCTCTCTGATTCTCTATCACCTTCGGCATCTCCCTATATTGATCGTCGTTGTTATTCTATATGAAATCACCTGCCCTGTTGTTCCCTTCAGCGACGTCAGCTGTTGCCTCTCCGAATGAGCATGCATGCATATTGCCTCCTCCTCTCTCTCTCTCTCTCGCCTCCTCCGCCTCCCCTCCTCCACTCCACCACCTCCCCCTTCGCGCCCGACCACAGCAGCAGCAGCAGCAGCAGCAGCACTTGAGATGTGATCACACATTCTCTCGTATCTCACACTTCAGTAAACACTGCTCTTGATATGCCAATATTTTATATTGAAGCGCGAATATTGGCGGTCTTCGAGAGGTCTGCATATTGCATTCCTGCGTAGCGTTTTTTTTTCTCTTCCTCCGCGCCCGCTAACCGCCGCCGTCGCGCGTTCGCGGGGACAAAGACACGGTATGATGACCGCATAGGTGCACGCACGTACACGCGCGCACGTACACGCGCGCACGGGCGGCGGTGGGGTGTAAATCCGTCTGTATGTGTTGGACGCGCGTGGATTTTGCGGCGGAGCTTACTGGGAGGGGGGGGGGGCTGTCGGAGTACGCTTCCCCTGGGCTGTCTACGGGGCTGGGGATCTTTCTTTCTCTCTCTCTC
>NW_014578765.1:5659-6763 GCF_000485595.1 Priapulus caudatus
GACAGAGCAGAGGAAAGAGAGAGAGAGAGAGAAAGAGAGCAAAGCAGAAGAGAGAGAGGAGATGAGAGAGAGAGAGCGAGCGAAAGAGAGAGAGAGAAAGAAGCAGAGAGGAGAGAGAGAGAGAGAAGAGAGAGAGAGATGAGAGCAGAGAGACGAAGCGTCGCACGAAAGGCGAGAGAGAGAGAGAAAGAGGAAGAGAAAGAGAAGAGAAGCAGAGAGAAGAGAGCAGAAGAGAGCAGGAGAGGCGGAGCAGCTAGAAGAGAGAGAGGAAGAGCAGAGAGCAGACGAGAGAGCAGAAGAGATGCCAGAGAGAAGAGAGAGAGACCGAGAGAGAGAGAGAGCAGAGAGAGAGAAGAGCAAGAGCAGAGAGAGTAGACCGAGCAGAGAGACGAGGCATGTCGACCGGAGAGACTGAGCCACGCGAGGAGGGAGAGATGAGAGAAGAGTGAGAGATGAGAGGTAGAGTGAGATGAGAGAGACCGGACGAGAGAGAGAGAATGAGCAAGAGAGAGTATCGCCCAGAGAGCAGAGAGCAGACCCCGCAGAGAGAAGAGAAGCAGTAGAGAGAGAGAGAGAGAGAGAGAGAGAGCAGCGGGAGGCGAGACTGCCCTCCTATATAACCTGATAGATTTGCACTGATCACATCCCACTGTGCTGACATTTATCACCAGTAATAAGTACACTGCACTAGTAATTCTGCTGCTGCTGCTGCTGCTGCGTCTGCTACTGCTACTGCTGTTGCTGCTGCTACTGCTGCTGCTGTTGCTGCTGCTGCTCACAAACACATGACGCCTACACAGGCATTAACACATGCAATCACCGCACACACATGCCACGCACGCACGCACACACGCGCACGCACACACACGCACGCACGTACGCACACGCCTTAAACCCCTGTGAAGGTCATTCGATACACGCGCTCAGTTGCTTTAATGAACAATCAGCGAGCGGAGAATGATTCGCACACACACACACGTGCGAACAGCAGCAGCAACAGCAGCAGCAGCAGCAGCAACAGTAGCAGCAGCAGCAGTAGCAGCAACAGCAGCAATAGCAGCAGCAGTAGCAGTAGCAGCAACACAGCAGCAGTAGCAGCAGCAG
>NW_014578765.1:8235-8908 GCF_000485595.1 Priapulus caudatus
TATATATATATATACGGGGCGCCCCTCACACAGCTAGCCGCCTGAGATCTGATTAGTTTTTGACATCAGGAGCGTAATGATTTTAGGAGTTCGCGTCACACGCCCCGCGGCCGCGCTCGCCCCGGGTCGCTAACAACACACCTGATTGCTAATATCTTGTTTCCCCCTACGTACCCGACACGAGATGAAATCGAGAAAGCTCCTTGCCGTTGGTAGTAATTTGCGGTGGCGTGCGTGCGCGGCCTGATCGAGTCTAGGCAGCGTGCGTGCGTGCGTGCTGTGCGTGTGCGTGCATCGGGCGTGCGTGCGTGCGTGCATGCGTGCATGATCGAGTCTAGGCAGCGTGCATGCGTGCGTGCGTGCGTCCGTGCGTGCGTCCGTGCGTGCATGATCGGGTCTAGGCAGCGTGTGTGCGTGCATGCGTGCGTGCGTGCGTGCGTACGTGCGTGCATGATCGTGGCCGCAGCGTGTGTGCGTGCATGCGTGCAGACTAATAGAATACGTGCATCGCGCCTAACCGCTCGCCATCTCTCTACCCCCTCCCTCCTCCCCACTCCTCCCCTTCCCCTCCTCTCCCTCCTGCCTCCTCCTCCTTCGGAGGAGGAAGGAGGGGAGGGAGAGTTCCCCTCTCCCTCCACCTCTCCCTCTCTTCTCCTCCTCCTCCTCCTCCTCC
>NW_014578765.1:10606-15522 GCF_000485595.1 Priapulus caudatus
TGTGTGTGTGTGGTGTGTGTGTGTGCGTATGTGCGTATGTGTGTGGTGTGTGTGTGTGTGTGCGTATGTGCGTGTGTGCGTCTGCGTGTGTGTGTGTGTGTGCGTGTGTGCGAGCATCATGCATCTATGTACATGTATGCGTTGGCGTGTGTGCGTGCGTGTGTGCGTGCGGCTGCATGTGCGTGTGTGTTGACAGAGCGTCTCTGGGGATAAGGAGAGGAGGGTAGGCATCACAGGGATCAGGGGGGTGATGGTGAAGGGGAGTGTGTGTGTGTGTGTGTGTGTGTGTGTGTGTGTGTGTGTGTGTGTGTCGTGTGCCGGTGGTGTGTGTGGGGGGGGGGGTCGATATGTCACATCGGCATGGCGACGGACGCTGCGACGGCGGCAGGCGACGAAATGCGATTGTCGGTGGAGAAAAAGTCGGAGAACGAATTATATGATGTTGAATGAAAGAGACTACAGCGCGAGACACGCGTGCGGTGTACATGAGAACGGTGACGCAGAGGTGGAGACACATGGGGTAGAGACAGGCTAGAGAGATATCAGGGGGGAGAGAGAATGAGAGAGAGCAGATGAGGATGAGAGCGTGAGAGGAGGAGGCAGAGGGGATGAAGAGAGAGAGGAGAGAACACACAGACAGATCAGGAGAGAGGAGAGAGAGAGAGAGAGAGACGGGAGAGAGAGAGAGGAGAGAGCGAGAGACGATGACGAGCAGCAGAAGAGACCGAGAGATGAGAGAGAAATAGAAGAGATAGAGGAAAGATATAGGGAAGAGAGAGACACAGAGATAGAGGGGGAGGAGAGACGGAAATGATGGAGACGGAGAGCGAAGACGAGCGAGGAGGGAAGGAGCAGAAGAAAGCATGAGCAACAGCCGGCCGTGAACCCGTTTCGTGAGTGAGCTGAACGAGCAAGCAGGAGAGATGAGAGAGACCGACCTGGATCGTGTTTGAGGTGAGAGGAGATGAGAGAGAGAGGAGGAGACGCACTGTCAGAGAGAGAGAGAGAAGAGAGAGAGAGAGAAAGAGAGAAGGGGGATACACAGAGACCTTTAGAATTAGCGTCACGAACTAACACCGTACACGTATATAAACCCCACCCCACACCACCCCACACCACCCGACCTCCACCCCACCCCACCCCTCGCGCCGCTACCAACACCAGCGCCCCACCCCGTACAAATCCAGCACCCTGCCTCTCCCTGGCCACCCCCACCCACCCCCGGCGGCGGCGGAATGGTGGCGTCCGATAGATCACGTAAATGGTTGATAACACCACTGCACTGCTCTCCATTACTGCACGCACACACGCACGCACGCGCGCACACACGCGCATGCACACACACACACACACACACGCACGCACGCACTCACACACACACACACACACTCCGCATTTCATCTCGTTACATTGATAAGGCATTTCACATGCAAAATGAACATTGATTCGCGAGATTTCATTCTCAAAGTGGCCGTAACAAACGGACTCCCGTTTAGTCGCTGGCTGCATCAGTGGCTGGATGGCTGGCTGTGCGCGCATGCAGCTCGTGTGTGTGCGTACGTGCGTGCGTGCGTGCGTGCGTGCGTGTGTGTGATATGGAGAGCAGGCACTGCTGCTACTGCTGCTGCTGCTGCTGCTGCTGCTGCTGCTGCTGCTGCTGCTGCTGCTGCTGATGTTACTGCTATTACTACTGCTGCTGCTGAGCGATCATTTACATTACACAACTCATTAGAGGAACAACTTAATTACAGCGTTCCCTAGTGTGGCTGACTGACACCAGCTAATGGAGACGAAACCTACATGGGATATCTCTATCTATCTAGCGCGCGCTCTCTCTCTCTCTCTCTCTCTCTCTCCTCTCTCTCTCTCTCCTCTTTCTCTGCTCGCTCTCGTACTCGCTTACTCGCGCTCTCGTCTCCTCTCTCCCTCTCTCTCTCTAGCCCACTCCCACTTGATGCAGGAGAGAGGGCGAGAGAAATGAGAAAGAGAAAGAGAGGAGGGAGAGAAGTGAGAGTGGATGAGTGAGAGAAGAAGGAGAGAGAGATGAGAGAGCTAGAGCGCGCGCACACACACACCAATACACGCACGCACACGCACACACGACACACCACAGCGCGCCCGCACAGTCACACACACACAGCACAACACCACACACACACACACACACACACACACACACACGCACGACGCCCGCGGCGCGCAACTGCACGCACGCCACTACACACGTCACGCACGCACCGCATGCTTCCACGCACGCACGCCGCAGCGCACGCACGCACGCACGCCACGCACGCACGCACGGCACGCACGCAACGCACGGCACGCACGCACGCAGCACGCACGCACGCAACGCACGCACGCACTGCAGCGCACGCACGCACAGCACGGGCAACGCACGCCACGCCACGCAGCCGACGCACGAGAGGGTGGGGCACGCAGCGCCGCACCGCACGCACCACGCACGCACGCGACGCACGCACCACACACGCGCACACGCACACACACACACACACACACACGCATTTCGCTGCCATTGCACCGATAGATTTGAAAGCATATTTCCATCCATCCATCGGAGTAAACGGACGGACGCTGCCGCCGCCGCCGTGCCCATATATAGAAGTTTTCTCATTAGTCAAAACGCACGCGACACCTGACGATGACAGGCAAACAAACTTCTCATCAATTCATTCATGTCTGTTCTGTCAACGCAAGCTGCACGCACGCACGCGCACGCACGCACGCACGCACGCACACGCATATTTCGTGTTTTATTTTCGCCGGCGTAGCGGCGAGTTTTTCGGACCGCAGCTTGAAATTAATGGAGCGAAACGACAATGGAATTGCCAACGCTGCTTTTGCCCCCCCCCCCTCCCCACAGCACGCCGCAGCCGCTGTAGCTAAGTATATCTTTCCATCTCTCTCTCTCTCTCTCTCTCTCTCTCTTCTCGCATACTCGCTTCTCTCTATCAATCCTTCTCTCTCGCTCTCTCTGCTCTCTCTCGTCTCTTTCTCCTCCATTTTCTCGCTTTCTGTTATTCGTCGCCCCTTCGGTCACAATTTGGTGCTATTTCAACTGCTCCCTTCACGCCCAAAACCGTCATCTCGACCCTTACCTTCCAATCCGTCACAGCTGCCTGCCACCCCTCCCCCTTTTTGCATCTCGAGTGTTTGGCTTCTCCCTCTCCTATCCTCGCCTCTCTCTTCTTCTTTGCCTCTGGCCACCCGGCAGATCTGTTTATGCGTGTTCTCTCTCTCTCTCTCTATTCTCTCGCACGCGCTCCTCTCTTCCCCGCCTGCCTCTGGCAGTCCACCCCCATGCATCTCGGTGTATGGTGCTTCGTCTCTCTCTATTTCGCCATCTCTCTCCTGCCCTCCATCCCTGCCAGTCATATCTCGCGATATGTCATCGTAGAAGTTTTGTCTCTCTCTATCTCTCGACTTCCCTTCTCATCTCCCCTGCCCTTCTCGCAGTCTTCGGCGAGTATCTGATATAACCTTGTATGGCTTCTTCTCTCTCTCTCTATTCTCTCGCCCCTCTCTCCCTGCCCCATCGTTCTCCCCTATCCCCCCAGCCGGGTCATGCGGCGTGTTATGGCGCTTCTCTCTCTTTCTCTAATCTCGCGCCTTCTCTTCGCGCGTAAACTAGCTTTTCGCTCCTTCGTCCGCCTTTACGCACATCCTTCGGCGTGTTGTTGGCTTCTCTCTCTCCTCTCATCTACTCTCTTCGCCCTCCTTCTCCCGTGCCTCCTTCCCGCCAGCATCTTCGCGTGAAGTCGCCGTGTATTTCTCTTTTCATTCCCTTCTGCCTCTTTCGTCGCCCTGGGTGCACGCTTCCTCCCGGCTAGCATCTCGCTATCCCGTGTCGATGGTAACACCCAAACAAGGAAAACAAAATCTATCTTATCGTGGCCTCCTCTCTCTAACTAGCTCGTTCATTACTCCTGAGCNGATGGACAGACGGACAGATGAATGGACGGATGAATGAATGGATGCAAGGATGGACAGACGGACAGATGAATGGACGGATGGACGGATGAGTAGAATGATGGATGGACGGACAGGCGGACGGACAGACGAATAAATAGATGCAGGGATGGACGGAAGGGTGGATGGATGGACAGATGGCTGGATGGATAGACAGACCGACAGATGCACGGACAGCCGTGTGCACATAGGGACATGACCGGACACACGCACGTGTGGACGCGGATGCGGAAGCTAAGCATTACTACACACAGCTGAAGCTGAAGCCCTCCACACTCATTATCATCATCAGCATCGGCATTTCTTTTCTCACTCCTCGCGCTCGTAGCGACGACGACGATGACGACGGCGACGAAGACGACGACGACGACGACGACGAATTAATAAATCGGATTCGATGTTCCGACGGGACGGCATTAGTTGAGTCTGGAGCGACGATGAGAACACTCGCGAGAGAACGTGCCGATGGGGTCATTGAGACAGGGGTTGTTGAGACAGGGATGATGAGACAGAGGTAATTGATACAGGGGTAATTGATACAGGGGTCGGGGAGACAGAGGTTGTTGAGACAGAGGTTGTTGAGACAGAAGTAATTGATACAGGGGTTGTTGAGACAGGGATGTTGAGACAGAGGTAATTGATACAGGGGTTGTTGAGACAGGGATGTTGAGACAGAGGTTGTTGAGACAGGGATGTTGAGACAGAGGTAATTGATACAGGGGTTGTTGAGACAGGGATGTTGAGACAGGGGTAATTGATACAGGGGTCGTTGAGACAGGGATGTTGAGACAGGGGTAATTGATACAGGGGTTGTTAAGACAGGGATGTTGAGACAGGGGTAATTGATACAGGAGTTGTTGAGACAGGGATGTTGAGACAGAGGTAATTGATACAGGGGTTGTTGAGACAGGGATGTTGAGACAGGGGTA
>NW_014578765.1:15532-26353 GCF_000485595.1 Priapulus caudatus
CGAACGTGCTCCCTCTCTCTCTGTCTTTCTCTCTCTCAATCTCTTTATTTCTCTCTCTCTCTCTCTCTCTCTCTCTCTCTCTCTCTCTCACTCTCTGCCTTGCGCTCTGTCTCTCTCTTTCTCTATATCGCCTTAGCTCCATGTGTCTCTAGAGAGGGAGAGCGATATGATGAGAGGAGGAGAAGTAAGAACAAGAAGAGGAGAACGATAGAGCAGTGTGTAGCCAGCCATATATATATATATATATATATTTATTTATTTATTTATTTATTTATTTATATTCAACAATCAACACAAACACCATTGATTCATTGATTCATTCCACCAGGGCAACAGTCTCCTGTGTTATTTATTGATGTTGAGATTGCCCAATATTTGTTTGTTTATTCATGTTTGCACAACACCCTCCCCCCCAAAAAAAACCTTTCCCTTCACAACCCCTTCCCCCAATAAACCCTTTCCCTTCACCCCCCCCCCAAAAAAACGAAGGAGGGAAGAAGGAGCAGGAGGAGGAAGACAAGGAAGAGGAGGGCAAGGAGAAGGACCAGGAGGGAGCTGAGAAATTTTAAGGAGAAAAAGAATTACAAGGAGGAGGGGTGAGAAGGAGAAGGAGAAGGAGAAGGAGAAGGAGTAGGACAAGGACAATGTGGAAGGAGAAGAAGGAGGAGGGTGAGGAGAAGGAGGGGCGGCGCGCGTGCATTGTTGTAACACACAGGTGCGACGCGCATTGCGTACCTTAATTAAACGCAGTGAAAATAGCGTTCGTTGAAACACTCACGCAGACGGTAAAAAACACAGCCGCCAGCTTTTTGCTGCTCACTAGTCCCCGGCCTGCGGACGACGACGACGACGACGACGACGACGACGACGACGACGACGATGACGACAACGATGGTGATGATGATGATTATGATGACGATGGTGACGATGGTGACGATGATGATGACGATGACGACGATGATAATGAATAACGACGACGACGACGACGACGACGACGACGACGACGATGAATGTGATGATAATGATGATGAAGACAACGGTAATGAGGATGATTATGATGATGACGTTGTACACGTGGCGGCGACGGCGGCGGTAGTGAGACCGTAGATGACCCTGCCGCTACCGCCGTCGTCGTCGCTGCCACCGCCGCTACCGCCGTTGCCACCGCCGCTACCGCTGTCACCGCCGCCGCCGCCGCCGCTGTCGCACGTATAACGAGACCGAATGAAATTTCTGCCGATTTTGATTGAATTTCGCCAAACGGAAAAGATACGGACAATTAGAGCCGACCGTACCAGCCTGCCTGCCTCCCTCCTTGCCTGCCTGCCAGCATGTTTGCCTGCTTGCCTGCATGCATGTCAGCCTGCCTGCCTGCTTGCCTGCCTGCCTCCATCCCTCCCTCCCTCCCTCCCTCCCAGCCTCCCCTCCCTCCGCCACCGCTGGTCGATAGGCAGGTACTTTAGACGTGGGGTAATTGACAAATTTCAGGGGAAATGCGTCATGAGAAGAGGCGGTGCGGCGGCGGCGGTGCGACGACACGGCGGCATTTTCCCAGCGATTTTACGGCGATGATGACTCCGAAAATTCGATGTCAACGCAATAATCTTCCGCAATTTTTCTAATACGCCGATTTTCTCGCGCCGAATAAATCCGTACTTCGTGGTCGTCGTCGTCCTCCTCCTTCCCCTCCTCCTCCGCCTCCTCTTCCTCTAGCGCCGCATGCCCCACTCTCTTCCTACGTAACGTACCTCCAACCTTCACACGTACGCGTGTCAAACTTCAATATCGCGACACGGTGGGGTGACACGACGTTGAGGTGATACATCAATTAATATTCAGCGAGGCAACCCTTTCCCCACCCTCTCACTTACACCCCCCCCCCGTCTTCCACGGGAACCCTTTCCTCACTTCTCCCGACTCTCTCCCTCACACTACATAGAGATTCGTAAATCTCTCTCCCTCTCTGCCTCCCACCCTCCCTCCTTCCTCCCTCCCCTCTCCCTCCCTCCTTACCTCCTCCCACGGGAGGCCCCTCCCTCACCTCTTGCCGACGCTGGGGGCGGTGAGCAGGTGTGGTTAATGAGTGCCCGACCCTCGAGTGATCGCACGCAATTATCAGATCTGATCAGATCTTATTTGTCAGCTGCTGAGCGAGGATGAGGATGAGCGCGGAGGGATGCTGCGATCGACGGACGCATGGATGGACAGACGGACGGACGGACGGAAGAATGGATGCAGGGATGGACAGACGGACGAACGGATGAATGAATGGATGCAGGAATGGACAGACGGATGGACGAATGAATGAATAGATGCAGAGATGGACAGACGGATGGACGGATGAATGAATGGATGCAGAGATGGACAGACGGATGGACGGATGGATGAATGGATGCAGAGATGGACAGACGGATGGACGGATGGATGAATGGATGCAGAGATGGACAGACGGACAGATGAAATGTACGGATGAAGAATGGATGCAAGGATGGACAACGGACAGATGAATGGACTGATGGACCGATGATAGAATGATCGGATGGACCGGACAGCGAGGACCAGACGAATAAATAGATGCAGGATGGACGAACGGGTGGATGAATGACAGATGGCTGATGATAGACAGACCCGACAGATGGCACGGAACAGCCGTGTCGCACATAGGGAACAATGACCGGACACACCACAGTGTGGACGCGCGAATGCGGAAGCTAGAGCATTACTACAGCACAGCAAGCTGAAGCCGCTCCACACCTATTATCATGCATCAACATCGCAAATTTCTTTCTCACTCCTCGCGCTCGTAGCGACGACGAAACGATGACGACGCGAACGAAGACCACGACGACCGACGACAACAGAATAATAAATCGATTCCGATGTTGCGCGACGACCGCATTATTGATCTGGAGCGACAGATGAGAACACTCGCGAGAGAACTGCCGTGGGGTCATATGAGACAGGTTGTTTGAGACAGGGATGATAGACAGAGGTAATGATACAAGGTAATTGATACAGGGAAAGACAGAGGTGTTGAGACAGAGTTGTTGAACAGATAGTAATTAGAACAGGGTGTGAGACAGGGATGTTGAGAACAAGGATGTGATCGACAGAGGTAATTGATACCGAGGTTGTTGAGACAGGGATGTTGATACAGAGGTATATTGATACAGGGCTTGTTGAGAGCAGAGTAAGTGTATACAGGGTTGTTGAGACAGGGATGTTGAGACAGAAGTAATGATAGCAGGGGTCTTGAGAACAGGGATGTTGAGACAGGGTAATTGATCCAGGGTTGTGAACAGGTTGTTGACCAACAGAGGGTAATGATACAGGTGTTGAGAACAGGATGTTGAGGCAGAAGTAATTGATACAGGGTGTCGTTGAGACAGGGAATTATCAGGGGATTGTTGAGACACTCACAGGGATTTGATACAGGGTTGTTGAGGCAGGGATGTTGAGACAGAGGTAATTGAACAGGGGTTGTTGAGACAGGGATGGTGAGACAAGGGGTAATTGATACACGGTCTTGAACACAGGGATGTGAGTATCAGGGTATTGATACAGGGTTGTTAAGACAGGGAGTTGAGACCGAGCCGGTAATGATACAGGAGGTTGTTGAGACAGACGATGTGAGACAACCGAGATAATTGATACAAGGGGTTTGAGACAGGGATGTTCGAGCACCGAGTAATTGATGACAGGGGGTTGTTACAGGATGTTGAGACACGAGTCAATTGTATACAGGTTGTGAACAGGGGATTGAGACAGAGGTAATCCTCACCACCACGCCGCCGTTTGAGGCAGGGATGTTGAGACAGGGTAATCTGATACAGGGGTTGTTCGAGACAGGGATGTTGAGTTACAGAGTAATGCAAACAGGTTGTGAGACAGGGAGTTGAGCACAGGGGTAATGCATAACAGGGGTGCGTTGAGACAGGTGATGTGGAGACAGGGCTAATGGAATACAGGGGTTGAAGACAGGATGTGTTGAGACATGGGGTAATTGATAGCAGGAGTTGTTGAGACAGGGATGTTGAGACAGAGTAACTGATACAGGGGTCGTTGAGACAGGGAGTTAGACAGGTAATTGATACAAGGGGTGTGAGAACAGGGATTGTTGAGACGAGCGTAATTGCATACGGAAGTTGTTGAGACAGGGATGATTGAGACAGGGGTAATTGATACAGGGGTAACAGAGACCGAGTCACTGAGACATGGGTCATTGAGATGGGGCAATTGAGCGGGGTTCATTAAGACAGGTCATTGAGACGGAGGTTGTTGAGACAAGGGACGCGGACACCGAGTCACTGATATGGGGGTCATTGAGACAGAATCAATTGAAGACAGGGATCACAGAGACTGAATCACTGAGACAGGGGTCGTTGAGACAGGATCACCTGCACCATATAGAGACATACTGAGCGTGTCGAGGAAGTGGCGCTAGTATTCATAGCAGTCGAATCCCAGTAGATACGAAAGTTCGGCGCGAGCAGACGCGCTGCACCCCTGGGTTCAAGCCCCCCCCCTCTGCCCTCCGCCGAGACCCGGCGACAAACAGGCGGTTGCGAACACCGCGCCGGCGTAATAAACGCAACGCCCCCTAGCAAGCACCGCTGCAGTGCAGCGCCCGCGCCTTGGCTGGGTCGGTGAGTGCCGATTACTGGCGCTCAAACCACGCGCTGCACGCCGGCACACGTAATACCACCACCTCCGATCACTTAACCCTTGCCTCCGACCCCCGCGCCTCCTCTCGCTGGCAGCTCCGGGCGGGCCTCCCCGCTGCAGATGCCGAGCATGAGCAGCGGCAGTAGTAAGACGGGGTATTACTGGCCGTAACTACAGAGCCAAGCGGCGGCGTCAGCGCAGGCGGCCAGCGCGCGGCAGCGCAAGCCCGTGATCGTAATATAAAGTGCGGTAATCACAGTACATTGAGCAAGCAGCAGTAAACCGCCACAGCCAGCAGCCAGGCAGCAGGCACAGCACAGTAGTAGGCAGGCAGCAGCACCAGCAGTACAAGGCAGCAGCAGCAATAAAAGCCCAAAAAGCAGGCGCAGGAGTAGTAGTAGCAGCCTGCAACAGCAGATAGTATAGTGGAGCAGCAAAGTAGCAGCAGCAGCAAGCAGTAAGCAGTAGGCAAGCGGAAATCAGTTAGTAATAGTCGCAGTAAGTAGGTCAGCAGCAGCAGCAGTAGCAGCAGAGGCAGCAAGGCACAGAAACTCATCATTCACAAAAAAAGTCTAATCACACAGATTGCACCTTCGCGTCTCTCTATCTTCTCATTCTCTCTCCAATTCCATCCTCCCCTCATCTCTCCGTGCACGCTCTCCTCTCTCTCTCTCTTCTACTCCATCTCATCCTCTCCTCTCTCTCTCCTCTCACATCTCCTCTCTCTCTCTCTACCCCTCTCTCTTCCCCCTCTGCCATCGCTCTCCCTCTCCCGTCTCCTCCCCTCCTCCTCCTCTCTCCCCATCTCTCGTCTCCTCCTCTCTCTCTTCAATCTCCCGGCTCTCCTCTCTTCTCTCTCCCTCGCTCGCTCTCCTCTCTCTCCCGCCCCCTCTCTCTCGCCTCTCGCTTCTCTCCTCTAAACCTACTCGCTCCCTTCAACGACGATTGAGCCATGCCTTCAAATACATGCTGCCCCCCGCAGTCTAAAGTACATATCCTTCATCCGCATAGCTTTTTTAGCGATGTAAGCGCGAGCTCCCACAGTAGAGATACACCAGCCCCCCAATTTTTCCTATGGACTAGAATATCGGAGCAATGACGATAACCCGTTCGCTAGCCCACAGCCCGACCGGGAAACAGCGGCGAGCATTTTCGCTGGAAATAAGAAAAATTACGCAGGTTAAGGATGCATTTGCTAAAGAGACAGAGAGACGCACGCGAGAGAAGGAGAGAAGGAGGAGGAGGAGGAGGAGAGAGGAGAGGAGGAAGGGCGGAGGAAGGGAGGAGCGGTTACACGCTGCCTAATCGCTATGTAGGCGTGCGGTGTTTTTTCTGTCGGCCCTCGCTCTCTTTCTCATCCCTCTCTCTACTCTCATCTAATCTCTCATCTCTCTCGCTCTCCTTCTCTCCGCTTTCTCAACCATCTCTCTATCTCATCTCTCGCGTCTCCCTCTCCTCGTCTCTCTCTCTCTCTCTCTCAGCTCATCTCTCTTCTCTCTCTCTCTCTTCCTCTCTCTCTCTCTCTCTACCCAGCCCTCGCTCTCTCTGCTCTCCCGCTCTCCTCTCTCTGCACTACCACCGGCACCGCTGCGCAGCTAGCGTCATTACCCCGCGCACCGCTGCTGCAGCTAGCGCGTCACTACCGACCGTCATCCGCTGCTGGCAGCTACGTCACACACCGCAGCCTCTGCGGCAGTTACCAATCAACTACCCACCGCACTGCTGCTGACGCTAGCGTCACTACCACCATACACCGCTTGCTGATGCCTAGCGTCAGCTCACCACACCGTCACCCATGCGACGTAGCGTCACTGAACCTACAGTCACCGCTGCTTGGCCACTGTGCCACCCATTGCAGACACCGATACTGCGGCTGCTGATTTCTTGCTAATATCACCACTACCGACAGCCCACGCGCGCCCACCATCGTCACTTATCACGCCACCGCACCTATCGCACAACTATCACCACGGCCACTGCCACCATCGTCACTATCACAGCCAAACCGCCTACACCATCGCCACAAAACCTACGCCACCCCACCATCGCACATAACACGGCCACCGCCACCGATCGGCCACTACCACGCACACCGCACCAATCTGCCACTACCACGGCGCAGACCACCAATCGCCACTACTCATGGCCAACCACCACAAATCGCCACTACGACGCCACCGCCACCCATCGCCACTGACCACGCCAACCGCGCACCGAATCTGCCACTAACCAACTAGCCACCCCGCCACCATCGCGGCACACTACCGACGGCCACCGTTTCCACACGCCACTACCACGGCACCGCCACCGATCGCACTACCACGGCCCACCGCCACCATCGCCACTACCACAGAGCCACGCGCCAACCAAATCGCCACTACCGCCACAGCCACCGCCACCACTGCCACTACCCGCAGGCCACCGCCACCGATCGGCCCCTACCAACAGCAGCCGCCACAAGCGCCACTCACACAGCCTACCGGCCACAATCGCCACTACCCACGGGCCACCGCCACCGAATCTGCTGCAAGCTCGACCACAGCCACCGCGCAACAAGCCGCAGCGCGCACTACCATACAGCCACGCCCGCCGACACAGCGCCGAGCTACCGACAGAACACGCCACGAACGCCACTACCACAGCCACGCGCAACAATGGCCACTACCAACAGCCACCGATCACAATCCCACACCGACGGCCACCCGCACCGATCGCCACTACCCCGAACGCACACTCAACCATCGTCCACTATCACGGCCACCGCCACCATTCGCCACTAAACACGGCCACCCGCGTCGGGGCGCCGCACCTGCCACATCCGCCACTAAGACCACGGCCCCGCCACCATCCGCCACTACCACGGCCACCGCCAATGCGGCCACACCAACGGCCACGCACCACTCATCGCCACTACGCATGGCCACCACCCACAATCCCACTACCGACGCGCACCGCCGACCATCGCCAACTACCACGGCCACCGCTCAACCATCGCCAACTAACCAGCAGCCACCGCCACCATCGCCAACTACACGCTCACCGCCACACGCCACTACCACGGCCACCGGCCACCATCGCCACTACTCACGGCCACCGCCACCGAATCGCCACTACACAGACTTTGCCGCCACCCATCTGCCATACTAGCCCATCAGCCAGCCACCTATCGCACTACCACGGCACCGCCACCATCGAGCCACTACCACAGGCCACCATGCCACAAGCGCCGGCCACATAACGACAGCCACCGGCCACAATCGGCCAACTAACCTACGGCCACCGGCCACCGAATCGCCCACGTCACTACCACATGCCACGACCACAGGCCACTACCAGCAGGCCAGCCCGGCCATACAATCGCCCTACCACAAGACACTGCCCCACATCGCCACTACCCACAACAGCCACCGCCACAATCGCGCCCTACCAGCCAACCGCAAAATCGGCCACACCCGGCCACCGCCACCATCGCCACTGACCACAGCCACCGCCACAAGCGCCACATACCACAGCCACCGCCACGAATCCGCCAACTAGCCTACGCCACCGCCACCATTGCCAACTACCAACAGCCACCGCCACAACGCCACTACCATGGCCACCGCCAACAAGCGGCCACTCCAGCGGCCAACCGCCCCAACGCCACTACCACAGCGCACCGCACAGATCGCCACTACTACCATGCCACCCACCACAATAAGCCACTACCACCCCACAGCGCCACCATCGCCGAGCTTAACGCACTAGGCCACGAGCCGACACCCAGCTACCATGGCCACCGCCACCATCGCCACTACCACCGGCCACCGCCACCATGCGGCCACTACCATGGCCACCACCACAACGCCACTATCAATGGCCACCACACAAAGTGCGCACTAACACTGGCCACGCCACCATCGCGCAACTACCGATGGCCCGACCAACCTCCATTATAAGTTCGAGCCGAGCGTCACGTTTTATTGCGTGGCGATATTAAATCGAATCAACCGCTAATAACCCTTTACTGCGGTCGCGAGGAAAAAAATCCTCCTGTCCCCGCCTCTCTCTCCCCGGCCTCCTCCTTTGTCCTAACGCAGGGCGAGCTGCAACGGACCGTGACGTCACCAGGACGCGACGCGAGCGCACCTACCGTCGGTCAGATCCACCGGGGTGGGCGGTGGGAACTAACAAAGAATAGTGGGTGGTGTGTCTGCGCCTCGGCTCTTTTCGCTCATCTCGCCTTCCTCATCATCTTAATCTGCCCTATTCTCTTTCCTCCCTCATCTTCTCTCGCGCCTCTTTCATGCCAGCGCGCGCAGCGACAATCCTCGGTTCTGGTGGGCTGGCTGCCGCACGTGTTAACTTCCAACCCTCAACCCCACCCCCTGGCGCGTGTACCCCCGCCACCCCACACCACTCGCAGCGACCCCACGCGTGATCGGAAGCAGCGTGACGGAGGCAGGCGCTCGCGGCCGGTGTAAAACGCCCACGGTGGCGACGCCACAGCACCGTGGACTGCACGCTGAGAGGCTGTGTGACCCCACCGTGACCCCTGACCCGCCCCCCTCCCGCCGAATGGGGGTTTCTACGCGCCTGACAACAAGCCCTGGCTACTACTAGCAAGACCCAATCTAAACCACAACACAGCCCCTACACAACTGCACCACTAACTTCCTGAAGCCCTTGTCGCTTACCATCTCTCTCATCTCTCTCTCTCTTCTCAGCGTTTCTCTCCTCCCTCTCATCTCCTCTCTACCTCTCTGCCTCATTTGTCTCTCTCCCATCAATCGAGCTGTCTCTCTCTTCCTCCTCCCGCCCCTCTCTCTCCTCTCGCTCTCTCTCATTTCTCTCTCGTTCCTCTTCCTTCCCCTCCCTCTTCACGGTTCTCTATTTCTCTCTCTCTCTTTCTCTCTCTCCTCTACTCTCTCTCATCATCATCATCCGTCTCATCGTCTTCTCATCTCTCCATCTTCTCTTCTCTCTCTCTCTCTCTCTGACCGCACGCTAACTAAATGAAATACGGTAGTGCGACCTAAAAGACCATCAAGAGAGAGAGAGAAGAGAGAGAGAGAGAGAGAGAAAGAGAGCAGTAGAGAGAGATGAGAAGAGAGAGAGAGAGAGAGAGAGAGAGATAATATTATTATATTAGGTATATATACGGTGTAATGCAGTATTTAGAAGAGTCCCATGGGAGAGAGAGAGAGGAAGGAGGAGAGAGAAGCGAGTAGAGAGAGAGAGCGAGAGAAGAGAAGATGAGAAGAGAGAGAGAGAGGTGCGAGTGAGAAAGACTGACAGAGAGAGAGGATGCAGGAGAGAAGGCGGGCGGCGGCAGAGAGACTAGGGGGGAAGAAGTGGAAGAAGGAAGCAGCAAAGAGAAGGAGAGAGGGGAAGGGGGGAGGGTAGAGAAATTACGCAGCGCACGGTCGTAGCGAATTATTCTACGGCGCGGGAAAATTGGTGGCCGGGAAAGAGACGGTTTTGGCAGATTAAAATTCCCGCGCCGGGGCGGGGCAGGCCGGCAGCCGCCGGGCAGCCCCCGCCGCAAGTGATATGATGATGCCACACCCCCTAATTAGAGGGGTTGGCAGGCTGGCCTCTCTTAGCGCTGATGCACACGTTCTTGGGTGTGTTCACATCCAGGGCGGCTCGCGCCCTGTGGCAACATGCGCAGCTCTGGCAACATCGGGTAATTGTGTTGCGTGCCGGCCGGGCGCTGCGCGGTGCCGGGCCGCGTGGCGGCGCCGCGGGGTGCCGCAGCCGGCTGAGGCCTTCGGATACCCGGAGAGGAGGGAGACAAGGGGAGACTGGCGCCGCGCGGCAGCCCGAGGGAAGAGGAAGAGAGACTCACCAAAGAGAAGAGAGGGGTAGGAAAGAGGGGGGGAAGCAGAATAGGGGAGATGATGGGGAACCGGAAAAGGGAAAGAAGAGAAAGAGATCAGAAGAGGGTGAGAGCGAGACGAGAGGGAGGGAGCAATCAGGGGAGAGAGAGCGGGGCGGGATGGAGAGAGAGGCCGGAGAGATATGAGGGAAGAAAGAGAAGGAAGAAGGCGAGCAGATACAAGAGACCGACGACCGGCAGAGAGGGGATAGCGAGAGAGGGAGGAGCGCTTCAGGCGCCGAGAGGCAGCCACGACGAGGGCGCGGGGATTACTGGGGGCGTAAGGGAACACAGCT
>NW_014578765.1:26378-44803 GCF_000485595.1 Priapulus caudatus
GATGTTATCTTATATAATATTATATAATCTTGATGCAGGGTGCGAAATTAACGGGAGTCCGGAGTCAAATACTCCCTGATTTACTGTCGGACTCTCTGATTTGACATATTACGCAGGAGTCCGTGTGCCTCCCTGAAAATTCTGCCATACTAACTAGTTCGTTCCGGAGCACGGCCTCGCGGAATTACTGCATTTGTTCAGCTAATGTCCAAAGAAAATTTGGCAGACGTGCAACTGCATGAATCTTAAAAATAAGCACATGCGTTATTGTTAATATCTTTAATTTTGAACCTCAGACTGCGGACTCCCTCATTTGGCTGCGGACTCCCTCTTTTTGAGGGCAGGGCCAAGATATGAGAAGATGCAAGCATGCACGAGCGAGGATGCGGACAGTGAGTGACGACGACGACGATGATGATGATGATGATGATGATGATTATGATGATGATGATGATGATGACGATGATGATGATGATGATGATGATGATGATGATGATGATGATGATGATGACGATGATGATGATGAGGAAGAGACGAGGGGAAAAAGAAGGAGAAAGAGTAGGAGGAAAAGGGTGAGGATGAAGAGATGAAGAAGATGAGGGTGGGGATGAGGATGAGGAAACACAAGGAAGAAGAACGGGAGGCGGACGAGCAGAAGGGGACAGGAGCATGGAGCACAAGCACATAACTTGATAAGCCTAAATTCGGTGCAGGTAAGAACACGAGAAGATGAGGACATTGCTTTCATCACGTAGCAGCCTCTCTCCGCCACCCACACCGCAGCCTCGCTCCGCCACCCACACTGCATCGTCCACCCCCACCCGCGCGCGCGGGAGGGAGGGGCAGGCAGGACAAAGGGAAGCCCCCTGCTATGGCAGCAGGCGCGCGCGGGGGTGGAGGCTGAACAATGATAGCGAGACAATAGAGAGCGCGCGCGTGTGTGTGTAGGCCGTGTGTGACTCGATACGCCTTCACGACTCCAGCCTGTCGTAGGTGTGTCTGTGTGCGTGCGTGTGTGTGTGTGTGTGTGTGTGTGTGTGTGTGTGTGTGTGTGTATGTGTGTGTGTGTGTGTGTGTGTGTGAGTGTTTGAGTGTGTGTGTGTGTGTGTGTGCGGTGCGTGCGTGCGTGGCGTGTGCGTGCGTGTGTGTGTGTGTGTGGTGTGGTGTGGTGTGTGTATGTGTGCCGTGCGTGTGTGTGTGTGGTGTGTATGCTGTGTGGCGTGTGTGTGCTGTGTAATGTGTGCGTGCGTGTGTGTGTGCGTGCGTGCGTGTGTCTGTGTGGCGTGTTGTGTGTGTGTGTGTGTTATGGCGTGCGTGCGTGTGTGTGTGTGCGTGCGTGCGTGCGTGGTGTGCGTGCGTGTGTGTGTGGTGTGTGTGTGTGGCGTTTGTGTTTGTGTGTGCGTAGCGCCCTGTCGTGGCGCGCGCACAGCGGTGTGTGCGATGCATGTGGTATTACATAACGTATGTAACGTGTTTTGTGCGCACAAGCGCGAGTGAGTGCGTGTGCGTGCGTGCGCGTGCGTGTGTGTATGCATACGTATGTTACGTGTGCACGTGCGTAAGCACGTGCGTCTACGCGCGCGTGAGTGCGTGTGCGTGCGTGCGTGCGTGTGTAACGACAAACGCGGCGTTTACGTAACCGTGACGACCGAGTTGGCATGGAAACCGCCAGCTGATCAAATGCGGCGCAATTAATAAATCGATTAACGCTCCAATAAATTAGCAAAGTTATTTTAACGGGAAAGGGCTGCCTGTCTGCGCTCGTCACCGCCAGCACGTACATGAGGGAGACCACGGCCACACAGAGGAAGTCAGAGAAGGAGACAGGGGAGATATTATATATAATATATCGTATATATATATATAATATATATACTAGCTGCGGGTTACCCGCTGCGCTGGTATGAATCGTGCTACTAATTCATAGTACTATAAATAATGGGAGCAAGATAGGAAATTGGTGAAAATCGACAATAACTAGTTGCAGACAATTATTAATATTTAGAAATGAGTGTAATGAAGAATAATAAGCTGGGAAAACGAAAAACGTGTACGCCGACACGTATACATTATAGATGACGCACAACGATCTTAGCACGCCACTGGAAACATAATAGTGAAATATGGTGGTAAATGACAAAAAGTTATTTAAAGCATGTAGGTAATGGGTTGGACTTTTTCATTTGAATTAAAGCCTCGTGATAAAGATAATGTTTTGACGTCTGTATTATCTGGTGAAATATGTAGAGATTCCCGGCGTCTCTCAACTCTTGAGCTCCCCACGTACAGCTATCCATTGTGAGATTCGTAGCAGGAATAAAGGAATATAGTATCAGGAGCTAAGTAATACAGAATATTGTCATATTATGCTGCCGCATAAGTATAGATAGAGACACGCAACCATGCACATGATAATGGAAGAATTTTCCTAGTGAATGAAGAAACTGGAGCATAGCTATCGATGGAGCAATGCATTTGTGAGATCGTAACATCTGAATCTGAAACTCTGCTCTGAGGCCTGAGTGAGTAGTAGCTCTGACTGGTTGAAACTGGTGTGGTTGTGGGTGTGTTGTATAGTATTGGTTTCGGTTTCAAACAAATAGTATACCAGCAGCTCGGGATGAAGGTGAGGGAGATCGATTTTGCTGCTGTGTGGCAGCACTGACTGTACAGTCGTGTTGACATTTGTGTGAGATTTCACGATATTGTAATTGACGCGGTTTCACGGGATTTTTCGGTGAGTTTTGACGGTTTTTGAAAGACCAAGGTTTTTTCATCTAGGAAACATTCGGAGCCCGGGTATAAGAATGCCCTGTGAAAATTCCATCCAGATCGTTTGGCGGTTTGGCCGCCTATTGGCAAGATACATACAATGACATACAATAACACACACCACGCACGCACGGCACGAGCACGCACGCACGCGACGGCACGGCACGCTACGACACAGCACATCATAGCATAAACATACGAACTCAAAATAATATACTAGATATATACATGAATAATAGATATATTATATATAGATGAGAGAGAGAGAGAGAAGAGAAGAGAGAGAGAGAGAGAGAGCGAATAGATATAAAGTATATATATATATATATATATATAATATAGAGAGAAGAGAGAGAGAGAGAGAAGAGAGAGAGAGAGAAAGAGAGAGGAGAGAGAGAGAAAGAAGAGAGCGAGAAAAGAGAAAGAAAGGCAAGAGAGCGAGAAAGAGAAAGAAAGCAGAGAGGGGAAGGAGCAAGAAAGAGAAAGAGAAGAGAGAGAGAGAGAGAGAGAGAGAGAGAAGTCGAGAGAAAGGGGGAGAGAGAGGGAGAGAGAGGAGAGAGAGAGAGAGAGCAGAGAACGAATGAGAGAGAGTGGAAGGAGAGATCCGGTGTAGCGGTGACGGAGAGATGGAGATGTAATTGAGCAGCTGCGCGAAGTCTGTGAAGTGATCTCAACTTTCTGCTACGTCTCACTCACTCACATCACTGCGCGCTATCGCTTATCGCTCTCTCCTCTCTCTCCTTCTCTCATCTCTCTTCTCTCGTCTCGTCTCTCTCTCCTCTCTCTCTCTCTGCTCTCTTCTCTCTCTCTCTCTCTCTCTTCTCTCTCGTCTCTCTCTCTCTCTCCTCTCATCTCTTTCTCTTATCTGTCTTCTCTCTCCCCTTTCCCTTCCTCCCTCTATATCCATCACATCGCAGTTCATGCCAATGTCGAGTTTACCAATGAAAGAATTCGACACCTCAAAACACGCACGCGCGCAACGCACGCAGGCACGCACGCACCGCGACCGTCACGCACTACATTAAATATATCCGCATTCAGTAGCCACAGTACTCCGCCCCACCCATATACATAGTACATTAATCTGTCATCAAGCGTCCAATATTTTTTATTCGCCCTATACACTTTTATGTATCTATAGGTGTCATGTGCGGGAGGGTGCGTGCGCGCGCGTTGTGTGACGATCTGTTGCTATGCGACGCGGGTTCGCGTTTATAAACACAGGCGTGTGCGGGGTCGGGAGGGAGGGGGAATTGGGAAGGGGAGGGCTATTAATGTACGGAGACTGATCATCGCTATCGTCAATCGTCATCGTCGCCATCAACATCGTCATCATCATCATCATCATGCATCATCTCAATTCTCTCGTCACCACTCCCTACTCTTCTTCTTCTTTTTCGTACATCGATCATGCGTCATCGTCAATTCGTCATCGGTCATCGTCATCGTCATCGTTAATCATGTCAGTAAAGCTATAATGGTTCGTGTCTACCGGACGCGGCGCGCAAGGCCACCAATGTTTTAGACGCCGAGTTGGATCAAACAGTTCACCCCGGATCAATAGAGTTAACTCGCTTCCCCCCTCCCTTCATGTCGCCCTCTCCTCCTGCCTCTGTCTCCATCGTTCTCATTCTTGTCTCTCTCTCCTCTCTTCTCTCCTCTCTTCTCTCTCTCTCTTCTCTCCGTCTCTCTCTCTCTCCTCTCTCTTCTCTCTCCATCCTCTCTCTCTTTCTACCTCCATCTATCCTGGAACTCTTCTCCCTCTCCTCTTTCTACCTCCACTAATCGTGAACTCTCTCCATTTCCTCACGTCTCTCGAACTCTCTCTACCCCTTCCCCTTCATTTCGCTTCATTCTCACTCTCCCTCTCCTTTCTTTCCTCCTCTCTCTCCTCTCTCTCCTCTCCGCTCTCTCCCTCTCCTCCCCTCTCTCCCCCTTTCTCCCTTCTCCCTCTCCCCTTCTCGCCCCTCTCTCTCTCTCTCTCTCTCCTCTCTCGCTCTCTCTATCCTCTCGTCTCTCTCTCCTCTCGTCTCCTCTCATCTCTCTCTCTGGTCTTCTCTCTCTCTCTCTGCTCTCTCTCTCTTCTCTGCTCTCCATCTCTCTCTCTCGTCTCTCTCATCTCTCTCTCGTCTCTCTCTCTCTCTCTCTCTCATCCTCTCTCTCTCTTCCTCTCTGGTCCCTCTCCCTCCTCTCTCTCTCTTCTCTCTCTCTCTCTCCTCACTCTCTCTATCTCTCCTCTCTCTGCTCTCTCGCTCTCGCTCGCGCTCTCCCCTCTCTCTTCTCGTCTCCTCTCGTCTCCTCTCTCTCATCTCTCTCTCTCTCTCTCTCCCCCCTCCTCTCTCTTCCTCTATCTCTCTCTCTCTCTACCTCTCTCGTCTCTTCTCCATCTCTCTCTCTTCGTTCTCTCTCGTCTCTCTCTCTTCCATCTCCTCTCTCTCTCTCCTCTCTCCTCTCTCCGTCATCTCTCTCTCTCTCTCCTCTCTCCTCTCTACTCCTCTCTCTCCTCTCTCTCTCTCTTCTTCTCTTCTCTTCTTCTCCTCTCTCCTCTCTCTCTCTCCCTTTCTCATCTCTCTTCTCGTCTCGTCGTTCGTCTCTCATCTCCTCTCTTCTCTCTTCTCTCCTCTCTACTCGTCTCCTCTCTCCTCCTCTTCTCTCTCTCCTCTCTCTCTCTCCTCTCTCCCTGCCGTCTCTCTCTCTCTGGCTCCTCTCGTCTCTCGTCTCTCTGCGGTCTCTCTCCCTCTCTCCTCTCTCGTCTCCCTCTTCGTTCTCTCTCTCCCTACTTCCTCGCTCTGCTCTCCTCNTCACGTACGTGTCAAACGGTCACTGTCACGTACTTGTCAAACAGTCACTGTCACGTACGTGTCAAACAGTCACGGTCACGTACGTGAGTCCTACAGTAGACTTGATTCCACTTAGTCTAACGAGTCTGCACACATTCTTATATGATCACGGTCATCAAACGATAACAACGCTACATCCAATCGTCGGCCGTACGTCCTGCCTTCCGCGTATACACCAACAATCGCTGAATTACACGCTGAGGCGCACGTCGTGAGATTTAAAATTTACTGACGCGCGTAACCGCGACCGACGGCGGAACACGCGGCATCGCGCATGCATGCTCACTTGTTTTGCGAAGTCTGCCAGGTTGCGCTTCATGGCGTATGCGTCCTCACCGTCTGCGTAGTACTTTGGTTCGATCTCGCTGATCCTGCGAACGATCGCGCACCAGGGTGTTAGCCAGGGAAAAAAATCAGGGAGTCTCACCGTCTGAGCGAAGCGAGGGAGGGTGTGGAGATGTATAATAACATTAAAATTGTATTCAGATAATAGATTATAGATCTTATATGAGCATTTTATTATAAAACAGTGCATAACGATAGAAACATGAAGATTTAATTCACTAATTTGGGCGTTTTATGAATTTTGTAATTTGGATGTTTTGCTAGGGGGTCGTAATTTGGGCGCCGGAATTTGGTATGAAATATGGCTTGGATTAGGCCCTGCTTTTCCTTCTTTTCTTTACCTTCTGCTCGAGTTTGCGTAAAGCGGGGGACACACCATGCGAATTTATTTGCACGTCGACAGCGATTGTAAAATCGCATGGTGTGTCCCCTCAAGCGCGGGCAAATTTCATCCGCACCGAAATTCGCAGCGATTAAACATGTTTGATATTTTCGCTTTGTCACTGCACTCGTCAAAACGGGTCACCGTCACGCTTACGTGTCAACGATCACTGTCACGTACGTGTTGCAAACGGTCATGTCACGTACGTGTCAAACGGTCACGGCTCACGTACGTCTGTCAAACGGTCACGGTCACGTATGTGTCAAACCGTCACGCTGCCACGTACGTGTCAAACGGTCACGGTCACGTACGTGTCTCAAACGGTCACTGCCACGTACGTGTCAAAACGGTCACCTGTCCACGTACGTGCCCAAAAAACGCGTCACTGCCACGTACGTGTCAAACGGTCACGGCTGACGTACGTGTCCAAACCGGTTCACTGCCACGTACGGTGTCAAAACCGGTCACTGTCACGTTAACGTTGTCAAACGGTCACTTGCCAACATTCTGAGATGCAATTTCCTGCATTCTGAGGGTCAAAAATGACAATAAATTGACAAAAAATGACAATAATTGACAAATTTTTTTTTCCCTGATCACAGTGAAATTTGTAGTTTGATACAAACTGGTCGTAGTGGTGCAAAAGGAATAGAAATTCGTATAAAATACTGATAAATCGTAGTGGTTGGCATCTCTGCTCTACCCACCTCTCCGCGGCACGCCCCCCCCCTCCGCCCCCACCTGCGACTAACGAGCAACGCTTCACCTGTCACGCAGGTACGCTGACCTGCACCAGACGAGCGACTGCAACGCGTTCTGGCCCGGACACCTCCTCGATCGGCTGCGGCCGTTCATCCCCGAGGGCGGCCGGCCCGCCCCCGCCCACGTGCACTTCAGCGCCGTGAGGGAGGAGTTCCGCAGCCTCCGTACCGCCGTCTCGCCGTCGATGTTCGCGCGCAACGACGGCGGCTACGTTCAGTACGGCTTCATCGACTCGTACAATCGGAAGCGGTTGCCGTGACGACGGCGCGCGAAGCGTCGTCGCGGCTCCCGGATAACGAGCTCGTTGCAAAAATTCGCGCTAAACGAGAGATCGTGTATGCGAACGGAAATAAAACGCTAGACAGAGATGTGGATCGTCTTAAAAATATTTACAGTGTTTTATTATTACGCGAGAGAGAAGCAAAATCCAGATGTTACGCGAACCGAAAAGAGAGAGACGGAATGCACACGCATTTTTTCGAATTCATTTTCAAAGCTGAAAGAGGGTCTAACTAACGTGTCAATGCTACGTGACGCATGCAGTAAAAATACGATGTGCCACAACACAAGCTTGCTTTAAACCTACATCACGGCAAATCAGCGTATTAGCCAGAAATGAGTATTGTGCGAGTGCAGGAAAAATATTTGGGAGTGCAATTTTGCACTTTTTCGGGCTTTAGATCAATAATTTAGGCCGTGCTACACGTTTCAAAACTGACCGTGCAAATCATGGCTGCACAGCTCGCTAACTAATATGTTGCGGCAAATAGTGGACGAGGCGTCTCTTCTCTCGTGGGCAAACACGGACGCACACACGCCGAACAAAACCTCCTTTGCGCGTTAAGAACCTCGATGGCCTCCCACAAGGGGGAGGAACTCTTGCTAAGTGTTTCTCCCTCCGACGCAGAAGCCATTCCATGGGGGGAGGGAGAAACTCTTGCCAAGTGTTTCTCCCTCCGACGCAGATGCCATCCCACAACGGGGGAGGAACTCTTGCCAAGTGTTTCTCCCTCCGACGCAGACACCAACCCATGGGGGGAGGGAGAAACTCTTGCCAAGTGTTTCCTTCTTCCGCGCAGTCGATGAGACGTCTCCAAATTCCATCGAATCGTCCATCGAATCGTCCGTCCCGCGCAATCCACTAACGAACGTCAAGTGGTGCTCCCCGTCGAAGCAGCATCTCCGCGATTTGCGCCGAACGTCGTCTCCGAATTCCCGCGAAAACCTCCCCGGGCCGTCGACGGTAATTCCCCGGAGAAGATTCCTGGGGGAAGACTCCCAGGGGAAGACCCCCAGGGACGCGGCTACGGCACCGTCACGGCCTTCGCCGCGTCGCTGGCGAGCTCCGACGAATACTTGACGCTGTGCTGCAATGCGAAACAAGTGAGCATGTCAAGCGGGGGGACACACAGAACGAAAGCGAGAAACCAGAGATCAAACGGTCACGTACGTGTCAAACGGTCACGGTCACGTACGTGTCAAACGGTCACTGTCACGCACGTGTCAAACGGTCACCGTCACGTACGTGTCAAACGATCACTGTCACGTACGTGTCAAACGGTCATGGTCACGTACGTGTCAAACGGTCACGGTCACGTACGTGTCAAACGGTCACGGTCACGTATGTGTCAAAACCGTCACGCTGCACGTACGTGTCAAACGGTCACGGTCACGTACGTGCTCAAACGTCACTGCCACGTACGTGTCAAAACGGTCACCTGTCCACGTACGTGCAAAAACCGTCACTGCCACGTACGTGGTCACAACGGTCACGGCTGACGTTACGGTGTCCAAACGGTTCACGGCCACGTACGCGTGTCAAAACGGTCACTGTCACGTAACGTGTCAAACGGTCACTGCCAACGATACGTGTCAAACTTGTCACTGTCACGTACTTGCTCAAACAAGTCACTGTCACGTACGCTGTCAAACAGTCACGGCACGTACGTGAGTCCTACAGTAGACTTGTCAGTACAAGTCTGCGCACATTCTTATATGATATCACGCGTCATCAAAAACGATAACAACGCTACATACAAATCGTGGCCGTACGTCCTGCCTTCGCGGTATACACCATCAATCGCGTGAATCTACACGCTGCAGGCACACCGTCGGTGAGATTTAAAAATTTACTGACTGCGCGTAACCGCGACAGACGGCGGAAACACGCGCATCGCGCATTGCATGCTCATTTGTTTTTGCGACAGTCTGCCAGGTTGCGCTTGCGATGGCTATGCGTCCTTCACCGTTGCCGTCGAGTACTTTGGTTCGATCTCGCCTGAATCCTTGCGAACGATCGGCACCAGGCGTGTTAGCCTAGGCGAAAAAAATCAGGGAGTCTCACCGTCTGAGCCGAAGCGAGGAGGGTGTGGAGTATGTATAATAACATTAAATTGTATTCAGATAATAGATTATAGATCTTATATGAGCAATTTGATTATTACAAAACAGTGCAATTAACGCATAGAAACATGATAAGATTTATATCTCACTTATTGGCGGCGTGTTTTATTGCCAATTTGTAATTTGGATGTTTTGCTACGGGGTTCGTAACTTTGGGCGCCGGCATTTGGTATGAAATATGGCTTGGATTAGCGCCCTGCTTTCTCCTTTTTCTTTACCTTCTGCCTCGAGTTTGCGTTATAAGCGGGGGACACACCATGCCGACATTTATTTGCACGTCTCTGACAGCGATTGAAAAATCGCCATGGTGTGTTTTCCCTCGAAGCAGCCGGGCAAATTTACATCCGCACCGAAATTCGCAGCGAGTTAACATGTCTTGATATTTTTCGCTTCGGCACGTGGAATAAATTTGCATGGTGTGTTTCCGCAGGCTTTAAGGAAATAGGCAAGGAACACTTACGAGAACCTGAGCGTGTTTTGTAGAGGTGCAGCGCGAGCGCGGGTTGCCTTGCCGACGGTGGCCAGCGAGACGTATTATAGCCTCCTCGAAGCTCTCGATTCATCGTCTCGCGAAAGCCTGCGTTCCATTGAGCTTCTGCGCGAGCCGAGTCGCCGGTATGCGCGAGCGCTTCACGCGCGTGAGCGAAGTGATTGTGTCCTGTGCGGGTCGTCCTCGCGCCTCTCCCTGGCACAACGCCAGCCGTATGGAGCAGGTATTTTTTCAGATTTTTTCCGGAACTTTTAACATATAAAAAAAAAAAATCGAAATGTAAGCATCTTTGTACCAACCCCAAACCTTGTCAGAATATGTAAATTTACAATGCATGACCCAGGGATAGCAGCCATAAATGTGCGGAGTCCTGCCTCAAAAGTCACCAATCCACAATATCCAAGTTCTTGATGAGATTTATTAAATCATAAGGTCTTAGCCAATGCCAACGGGTACTACCTATGTGAATTCATCTTTATTGCCCTGAATATTCGAATCCCTGAAAAACCTATTCATTATTCGTCATGTAGCCAGCCATTGGCAGCGTAGGACTGTGACCAATCGTGCGCCACTGAGCAAGACGTAGCGAGCGGCATCCGAACAATGATACAGTTCGAGCTGCTTACTTTTTTGGAGCACATGTAGCCAACAATCTGCCCTTTCATCCTCTGCAAACGTATCCGAGAAAGCGTGTAAAAAACGAAATTAAGTGTGTCATGGACAAACATTTGCATGAATCATAAAACAGTTACCACAATCAACTACTTTTCAAAAGTTCAGAAAAATAATAGGTTTCATCGTGCTTTGTTCTAGACATTCTGCAGCGGATATCCGCGCGAGCGCCTGCCACACGCCGCTGGCCGGCGCTTCTAACACGTTCATTTGCTGTCCCCTCACTTCACCATTACACGGTTTACATATATAACGCTAAAGCACCAACTTCGCTGACATGAGCAGTTCTGGCTATTCGACGACGGCTTTGACTAACAGGGAGCTCGACTTTCTTAGAACATGCCTTCCAATTCGAAGATTTCGTTATTCGCGCGGCGCTTTCTTTGCCGTCAAATAACGAATTTCTAGTTTCTTCTTTGTTTGTTGTTGTTGCATGAGGGTAATACACGTATGGTCATTGCGGATAGCACGGCGCACCGAACGCCCGAATCTAGAGCGCATATCTTAGACTGGCGTACCCGTTCTGCCACCTTTACTCCGCCGCATATCGCCTACACTCACGTAAGTGTAGCGTCTGGCCGAAGCCTGTCGGAACTGTCGAACTCCTACTTACACCAGTCTATGATGTTAAACATTCTCTTATCTCATGTTGTTTGTGCACGCAGCACAGCTATGTTGTAGTACTGACTACTATTACTTAGATTTCGTGTTTCTTTAGCATTACTATTTTATTGAAACGTTTCAAAGCTGCTTGTGGCACAGCCGGCGTCGTGCGTTCGGTCTACTTAGTGTGTTGCACATGAGCATATTTGACCAGGCATTTTACAGCGTGATTATAGGCGAAATTGAGTAGAGGAAAACGTTAGACTAGTGCCGAGTAGTCGGTATTACATTCCACACTACGAATACTAATTTTGTACTCTATTACTACAAGTACATGTTACAATAATTACTACTAATTACTAGTACTACTACTACGTATTAGTAGTAGTAGTTACTGTCTAACGTTCCAGCACTACTAGTACTAGTACTAGTAACGTACCAGGACGGCAGGAGCTCCTAATAGTAATAGCTAATTAATGACTAGCTCTGTTCTAGTGATAGCCCGACCAAATGGCTGTCGAGGCATTGTCATATACGGTTATTCTATACCCTAGCAATACGCAGTTTCTTGGAGCTATCACTAGGTAACTGGTATATTCAACATTACTAATAATGCGAACCCTAACCATAACCCCATAACCTATTATATTGACTATAATATCTATATTCTATATTGATGTAAAATGACATTGGTTTTTATTGCCATGGTCATTACATTCGGGCCCACTTAATATTGGGACCATGTTCCTCTATCGCTTGAACCCACTAGCTACTACTAGACTACTATCGACAGTACTACTACTACTTAGTACTATAGGTATAGCTACTACTACTTACTACTAGGCTCAAGAAAGCGTCATTTGCTAGCGGTTAGAATACCCCATACTAGACAACAGCACTTAAGAAGCCGTTTCAAATAAAATATATATGCCCTAACTAAATACGAAATCTATTACTTACCAAGTTCTTAATGGATTCAAGTTGCGGGTATCGGCCGTTAAGAGTAGGCGTAGGGCAACTCACCTAGACTCGTGTAGCTGATAGCGCGAGCGTACGGTATCCGCATATTAGATGGTACCAGGGTACGTTCAGTATATTCAGACCGTACCCAAGGGTACGTGTCCGGGCAGCTACCCGGGGCAATAGACCCTCTCAGCATTGCTACGTGTTCTCGCGCTTAGCTTAGTCACTCGATGGCGTAATCGAGAGTGGCGAGCGAGTTCCCAGTCTATGTAGCCTTTAGTCCTTGCACCATTTCCATTTACTTGGGCAAGGCTTCCGCGAACGCGGAGAATTTTCGTTACGTTCTTTCTCGTGATTTCGCGTCACACAGCTCGGTGGTTACGGAACAGAGGACCATTATGTTTTTATAACAGTGAACACTGATTCACGTCCCAAATGTCTACCCTCCTGTGTCCCCCACTATAATTGCGGACCTGTTCGCTGGCAGCTATGGATCCGCTGCCGCCGGCCAATTCATTCGTGCGCACGGATCATAGCGTGACCAGGCGCTGCATACTGCTCGTACGCGTTCCGCGCGCGCGTGCGCCTTGCGCGGAACCTGCGCGGCAAGCATCGCCGCAGCACTTCGGATTAAACACCTCCTTCGGCCAACGCTTCTCTAGTATCCAGTCTCATTCGGACACAACCTCTGCACAGAGAGACAATTAAATTATGTAGATATCATATTTTACCTGTGGCCAGGACAGTCCATGGTCGTAGAAGGAATATTTCATCTGGTAGTTCTCGGGCAGACATAGCAGGTTAAATGCCCTGCATATTCATCAGATCTTCTGGCTGTGAGTGTTAAAAGAAAATTTACGTAATTCAATGCGTGACATAATTTGTAGTGACTAGTCTATGTGCTAAAAGATCCGACAGCGATGGCAGCTCTATGGTACAGTTACAGCTACTCAGTACGAGTAGCGGAAGTACTAGGGCTGATAAGTGTCTAATGTCCCCAGGTACTCATCGGAGATAAACCGGACAGCATCTCGAAACTGCATACACGTCGTAGGAGCCTGACACCCTTCCATACGAAATGCCACTGGTTGCGCCTTCGAAAACAAGGACTGTTCTATGCTCTTTTTGTACCGGCGAAAAATTCACGACTTTCGCTAACGTATTGATGGATATCTCAGTATTGGAAAATGGGCGGCCGGGTTTGTTCGGAGTTTCATCTTATCAATTCTAATAATGTACTCGCTGACACGTAAATAATGCTCAGTATTAGCGCCACATATACATAAATTCGATCGGCGTGGAAGTACAGGAGAAGCGATAAAAGAATTCATAAAAAGTTAGAGTAATTTTACTGCTATTAATAGCAGTGCACGTCATCCCAAACAATATTCTATTTGCGTCGGCTTGTGACCTCTCGCCAACGTAGTGTTAAGCGAGAAGGGAACTTGTGGCTATATCGGAGGGTACCCTGGGTACCGTACGCCGTTACGGTTCGATATAACGGAAAGTACCTCGGGGATACTATAGCCTATATCGCTGCGTACCCTGCATTGTCCCACCGTACCCTTACTTTCAGCCAACAACACCCTCAACAACGCCCGTGTCGATTTTAAAGGTGCTACCCACACATTAACGAAAATTACATACCAACCATGCTCTCTATCCTTGAACACCGTACGAGGCATTCACGAATCACTCATGAGTCATGTTACAGAATCATGAGAATGTTAGTGAATAGTGTTACTCACTGTTAGTGGGTATTTGCGTAGAGCTGTAATCAAATGTCAATACATACCGTTGCTAATCGAATATTCATGGTGAAAATGTACTTGTTTATTCACAAATAATTTTACTGTTTCATCAAAGTGTACTTGAAGAAAGAAAATTCACGAAATATAGAAATCTGTCAATACACATGCGAGCACTCACTGACGATAGCGCCCTCTTTTGAGATTTTATATTCCTAAAATTTATGCAGAAGTAAAGCGTTTATAATATTACCTACGTGTGATTAGTACACTGTACACATACAATGTTAACTAATTTATTATTATTATTATTATCATCATCATCATCATCATTATTATTATTAAATATTTTGCATGCAATTCAAATACAAATACATGTACTGAAAACAGTCTTTTTTATGGAGAAAAATTCTGATAGCTGCTGATTCTGAAGAATTCTGATATTCTAATAGAATAAAATTTCCGAGTAATACAATACAAAACAACGGAAATAAATTTCATCCGCACCGAAATTCGCAGCGATTAAACATGTTTGATATTTTCGCTTCGGACGTGCGAATAAATTTGCATGGTGTGTCCCAGGCTTAAGGAACATGGAGGAACACTTACGAGAACCTGAGCGTGTTTTCGTAGAGGTGCAGCGCGGCGCGGTTGCTCTTGCGCACGTGCAGCGAGACGTATTTAGCTCCGAAGCTCTCGATCATCGCTCGCGAAGCCTGGTCCATGAGCTTCTGGGCGAGTCCGAGTCGCCGGTGCGAGCGCTTCACGGCGAGCGAAGTGATGTGTCCGTGCGGGTCATCCTCGGCATCCTCCTCCCTGCAAACGCACCGACGAGCAGCGTATTTTTTTCAGATTTTTTTCCGGAACTTTTAACATTAAAAAAATAAAAATCCGGAAATTATGTAGCATCTTTGTACCGAAACCGAAACTTGTCAGGACATATGTAAATTTACTACATGCATGACCCATGGTAGCAGCCATAAAAATGTGCGAGTCCTGCTCAAAAGTCACCAATCCCACATATCCCATATTCTTGGATGAGATTTATTATAATCAAAGGTCTTAGCAATGCCAACGGTACTACCTAATGTGAATTCATCTTATTGCTGAATATTCAGAACTTGAAAAACCTATTCATTTTGTCATGTAGCCAGCCATTGGCACGTAGGACTGTGACCAATCGTGCGGCCACTGAGCAAGACTAGGAGCGGCATCCGGAACAATGTACAGTCGAGCGCTTACATTTTTGCGAGCACGTAGCCAACAATCTTGCCCTTCTCATCCTCTGCAACGTAGGAAAGCTGTAAAAAAACGATAAAGTTGTCATGACAAACATTGCATGAATCTAAAACAGTTACCACAATCAACTACTTTCAAAGTTCAGAAAAATAATAGGTTTCACGTGCTTGTTCTGAACAAATCTCCCAGAGAGACAATTAAATTTGTAGATATCATATTTTACCTGTGGCCAGGACAGTCCATGGTAGAAGTAATATTTCATCTGGTAGTTCTCGGGCAGACATAGCAGGTTACAATGCTGCATATTCATCAGATCTTCTGGCTGTGAGTGTTAAAAGAAAATTTACGTAATCAATTGCGTGCAATAATTTGTAGTGACTAGTCTAGTGTAAAGATCCGAACAGCGATGGCAGCTATGGTACAGTACAGCTACTCAGTACGAGTAGCGGTGTAATAGGGCTGATAAGGTCTATTTCCCCCAGGGTACTATCGGAGGTAAACCGACCAGGCTCTCCGACTGATACACGTCGTAGGAGCCTGACACCCTTCCATACAAAATGCCTGGTTGCTTGAAAACAATGGATGTTCTTATGTCTCTTTTTGTACGCGAAAATTCACGAACTTTCGCTACGTATTATGGGATATCTAGTATTGGAAAATGGCGGCGTTTGTTCGTGTTCGGGAAGTTTCATCTTATCAATTCTAATAATTACTCGCGTGACACGTAACTACATGCTCAGTGATAGCGCACATATAATAAATCCGAGGCCGTGGAAGTACAGAGAAGCCGATAAGATCATAAAAAGTTAGATAATTGTTATGTTTAATAGAGTGCACGTCATCATCCCAAACAATATTCTATTGCGGTCGCTTGTGACCCTCTCGCCAACGTAGTTTGTTAAACTGTCTACGTCAGCCGAATTTCGAGCACAGCAGTAGTATATTTGTGTCTTATTCGGTACAAAATAAATGGTATCGAAAATACAATTAGCGTTTCTATTTACTTTTCATGGCTCATATACGCTTCTCTTATAACTCCCTAATTTGCCGGTGCAGTTCGATGTAACTCAAACGTTCGCATTCAACAGACGAATCGCGCCATGAATTCGAAATTAATTGTGTGGCGCCCAAGCACGCAGGCTAGCGATAGTAGGCTAAACATTTTGCCGGTAAACGAGGCATTGGCAAATTATTGTGGCATGCCAATGAAAATTCCTTGTAAACTTAGGAGCGGCGAGGTGTCTCATATAATCTTCTTTCGCTTTTTTCTCTTCGTTCTTCTTTCTGATCGCACTGGTCTCTGCCCACCCATTGTTTATCGTTTTAGTTTATCTAGGCTTCTGAATCCGACTCCTGAAGGGGGATGTCACAAAGAACATTTTTGTTGCCAGAAAATTAAAAAAACACAAAATAACATTTCGCAGTTTAATTAATAATTTTCAAACATAATACCATGAACATATATTATTTATTTTCCGCATATTGTAGTATTCTATATACCTAACACAAATCAAGACAGAAACGGTGTTGGGCACACTTTGTGCACCATACAGAAAATCACGATGACATCGACCATACAGCAACCAGCTGCAGCAAACCGAGCTTGACGCCCAGCTATTGTGTAAATAGTTTAGGTACACACTAATTCAAAATCTGTCACAGATTTTGGCAAAATTACCTCACGAGAAGCGTAAAACACATTTATATCAGCGTGAGCAGCTTTAGGATATATTTAGTAAGCGTTAGTACTAACGTTTCGATGCCCTAAAAAAAATTACACAAAATAAGGTTTTTCAACTATAACATTTCAGGAAATTCGTTGACGTAAGACACTTTTAAAGCGGAGAAGGGAACTTTGTGGCTATATCGGCAGCGGTACCCTGGGTAACCGTTACGCCGTACCACGGGGGGTTCGCATATAACGGAAAGTACTCGGGCGTACTATAGCCTATGACAGTCGCTGCGTACCTGCATTGTCCCACCGACTCCTTAACTTCAGCCAGCAACACCCTCACACAACGCCCCTGTCGATTTTAAAGGGGCTACCCAACCATGCTCTCTGATCCTTGAACCCGTACGAGGCATTCACGAATCACGCATGTTACAGAATCATGAAAATAGTTAGTGTTACTCCACTGTTAGTGGATATTTGCGCTAGAGGCTGTAATCAAATGTCAATACATACCGTTGCTAATCGAATATTCTGGTGAAACTGTACTTGTTTATTCAAAATAATTTTACTGTTTCATCAAAGTGTACTTGAAGAAAGAAAATTTCACGAAATATAGAAATCTGTCAATACACATGCGAGCACTCACTGACGATAGCGCCCTCTTTGAGTTTTTATATTCCTAAAATTTATTGAGAAGATAAAAGCGTTTATATATTACCTACGTGTGATTAGTGCACTGTACACATACAATGTTAACTAATTTATTATTATTATTATTATCATCATCATCATCATTATATTATTAAATATTTTGCATGCAATTCAAATACAAATACATGTACTGAAAACAGTCTTTTTATGGAGAAAAATTCTGATAGCTGCTGATTCTGAAGAATTCTGATATCTATAGAATAAAATTTGCCGATAATACAATACAAAACAACGGAAATATTTAAAAGTATAATACATATAACGACAGTACTTTTGTACGACTAAAGTGAATAAGGTATACCTTTAAAATCATTTCTACCTAGCTTGCTTATATATATAATAGGCACTCACCCGCACGCGCGCTGCCTGTCGTAACAAACCGCGCACCCATGCGCATACTCATTCACACACACACACACACTCGCAGCACGCCGCACGCACCGACGTACGCCGCACACACCACACACACACACATCACACACACACACATCACATATATATATATATATATATATATATATAATAATTATATTTTATATATCAATGAAAATCAAATATCTAACATAGCAAGGTGCGTTTGTGCATTGCATAATAAGAACTATTTTCGCCTCACCCCGACATTCAACTCTGAGCAGCTCCCAGTTAATCAACCATATTTTAACGGCTAAATAACACTACCGGCATACGCCAAGTCGGTATGAATACACACAAATGCTACTCATTGTTTACGCGGATCTGCACATATTTTTATAGTAAATTTGATTTTGCGACACATAGAAACTGCTGCGCACACAGCACGCAAAGCCACAGTTCAGAAAAGAAA